>NC_057797.1:254556432-254760687 GCF_018294505.1 Triticum aestivum
CGGGCGCTGTCGGCTTGCGGGAGAGGAGGCGGTGGAGGGAGTTGGGCCCCGCGGGCCAGACGCGGGCCCCGCGGGCCAGACGCGGGCCCCGCGGGCCTAACGCGGCGGGAGGCGGCGAAGTGGTCTCGGCGGCGGCGGCGAATCATGACGTGACACGTGGCGGTGGCGGGCTATCCGGACATGTCCGCCTCGCGCAGTTTCGTCCGGCGGCGGCGGGAGAGATGGATCTAGGGTTAGGGGTGGTAGAGACCCGGGATTTTTGAGGGGGGGTGTATATATAGGCATAAGTGGAGCTAGGAGAGTCCAAATGAGGTGCGGTTTTCGGCCACGCGATCGTGATCGAACGCTTTAGGACACGGAGCAGAGTTTGGTGGGTTTTGGGCCAAATTAGAGGGGTGTTGGGCTGCAACACACACGAGGCCTTTTCGGTCCCTCGGTTAACCGTTGGAGTATCAAACGAAGTCCAAATGATACGAAACTTGACAGGCGGTCTACCGGTAGTAAACCAAGGCCGCTTGGCAAGTCTCGGTCCAATCCGGAAATGTTTAATCCCCACACACGAAAGAAAGCTAGAATTGACCACCGGAGGAGAACGAAGCGCCGGAATGCAAAACGGACAACGAGGAAAATGCTCGAACGCATGAGACGAACACGTATGCAAATGCAATGCACATGATGACATGATATGAGATGCATGAAAACGAAAACAACACACGGAGACAAAGACCCGAACCCGAGAAAATAAATATAACTTAACGCCAGAAACGGCAAGAGTTGGAGTACAAATAGGGAAAGTTACATCCGGGGTGTTACATCTATGATTTCTCCTGTTCTCATAAGCTTGATGGATTCACTAGGTGGAATTTCATCTAGCATATTTGGCAGGTGCTCTCTTTGTGAGCCGTTAGTCTCATCGAACCGCACATCCATAGTTTCAACCACTTTATAGTGAAAGAGGTTTAAGACTCTGTAGGAGTGCAAATCCTTTCCGTAACCAAGCATAAAACCTTCATGTGCTTTCAATGCAAATTTTGAAGTGTGATGTGGATCCTTGATCCAGCACCTAGCACCAGTAAGGAGTTCATAGGATGTCTTCTTCAGAAGCTTGTGAAGATAAATGCAGTTGATGACATGGCATGCAGTATCAATGGCTTCGGGTCAGAACTTTCTTGGAGTCTTGTATTCATCAAGCATTGTCCTTGCCATCTCAAAGAGTGTTCCGTTCTTGCGTTCCACGATGCCATTCTGCTGCGGCGTGTATGGAGCTGAGAACTCATGAGTGATACCCAAGGTATAAAGATAAGTGTCGAGGACAGTGTTCTTGAATTATGTGCCATTGTCACTTCTGATGTGCTTGATCTTGACGCCATAGTTGTTCATGGCACGGTTGGCGAAGCGTCTGGAGACATCCTGCACTTCAATCTTGTAGAGAATTATATGCACCCATGTATATCTTGAATAATCATCAATAATTACGAAGCCATAGAGACAAGCAGTAGTTGTGAAAGTAGAGTAGTGAGTAGGACCGAATAGGTCCATGTGTAGCAGTTCGAAGGGTTGTGTTGTTGTCATGATTGTCTTCAAGGGATGCTTGGCCCTCATCATCTTTCCAGCTTCGCAGGCACCACATAAGTGATCCTTCTTGAACTTGACGCCCTAGATGCCTATGACATGCTTCTTCTTTGCGAGAGTATGCAAGTTCCTCATGCCAGCATGCCCTAGCCTTCGATGCCAGAGCCAGCACTCTGAAGCTTTTGCAAGAAGACATACGGCAAGCTGTGGTCCTGCTAAGAAATCTACCATGTACAAATCATCTTTCCGATACCCTTCAAGGACTAGAGAATTGTCAGAATCCATTAGAACAAGGCAACGATATTTTCCGAATATCACAATCATGTTCAAATTGCAAAGCATTGAGACAGACATTAAGTTGAAACCAAGGGATTCAACAAGCATCACTTTATCCATGTGCCGATCCTTTGAGATTGCAACTCTACCTAGACCCAATACCTTGCTTTTACCAGTGTCAGCAAATGTGATGTGACTCTTCTCAGATGGACGTAAGGTTGAGTCCATGAGAAGACTTTGATCACCAGTCATATGATTAGTGCACCCACTATCAATAATCCATTCTGAAGTAGCTGGTGTCATACCCTATAGAACAATTAGGAGGATAGGCTTCACGAAGACTATTGTGAAGCATAAGCATTTGACGAGCAAGTGCATTATGAAAGCTCAGACCCAGGTTAGAACTGATAGGATGCATGTTAAGCGACTCAGGAATGAAATACATAATAAGATCATTTGGGCATTTTATCTTGTGTCCCACAAGATGTTTTAGGTCCCCAACAATAGCTTCAGACGCATTTGATTTTCGGTTGGAGACCTTTCCCCGCAAAAGAGAGTTAAGATTTCTTAGCCACCCACATCTTCAGGGGTGGCTTCGAAGCAATGAGTCTAAGTGCAGCATCTGAGAATTTTGGCTTTGGAGCCCTAGAAAATAGTCTTGTAGGAGGTGAATAATACTCATAAGAATAAGCAGAGTAGTTCTTGGTCTTATGAACATGGCGGTTTGATGAAACACACTCATATTCATAGGCCTGAGTATGGTTTCCCTACAAAACATTTCTGTTAATGCGACTCTGGTGAGTCCTCTGTCTGTATGAAGCCTTTGGACCATATGAAGCATGTGTTCTGGGGTTTGTCTTCATCCCTTGTGGTGTCATGACGACATTCACGGGAAGATTCTCCGGACACCTTTTGGGCACCCAGACTTTCTTCATAGGTGGCCCATTCCTGCAGTTAGTACCAATATACCTGGCAAATACTTCACCATTCTGATTCTTAAACAGTTTATAGTTTGCATCAAAGGATTCATCAATGATAATAGGGTTAGCACAAGTGAAGCCAGATAGGGTGGATGGATCCACTGAAGGTTCCTTTGCAGCAACCCATGTGGTTTTGGGGTACTGCTCAGTCTTCCAGTAAGATCCATCAGCATTTATTTTCCTTTCGAACCTAACACCCTCTTTCCTAGGGGTTCTGTTCAGAATCCACCTTTTGAGGACATCACATAGTGTCTGATGCCCTTTGAGACTTTTGTACATCCCTGTTTCAAGCAATGTCTTCAACCTAGCATTTTCATCAGCAATAGCAGTGGCATCCTCAGCAGAGGGGTTAGTTACCACATCAATAGTTGAAGATATTGCAACAGTAGCAGCAGTAGAACATTCAGCAACAGAAGTAGTGTTATCACGCTCAAGGCATTTTAGACATGGTGGTTCAAATCCTTCCTGAGCGGGACTGATATGTTGAGCGCGAAGTGAATCGTTTTCCTTTTGAAGATCTTCATGAATTGCTCTCAATTTCTCAAGTTCTTGCTTCCTTTGAAGATAATCATTGGAAAGCTTTTCATGAGTTGTTGAGAGCGTTTCATGACGACTTTCAAGTTCCTCATACTTAACATGAAGATTTTTTATGTCTTCAATTAAGGACCGAGATCGAGTCATTTCTGCGTACAATAGGTCATCGCTTTTGTCTAAGAATTTTTGAATATGTTCCATAGCTTTCTGTTGTTCAGTTGCAATTTTAGCAAGTGTTTTGTAGTTGGGTTTGGAATCACAATCAGAGTCATCTTCACTTGATGTTTGAAAGTAAGCATCACATGAGTTTACCTTGGCACCACGTGCCATGAAGCAGTAGGTTGGAGAGGATGGCTCTGGTTCGGGAGAGATTTTTTTAAGTGACTCCTTGAAGTCGAGGAACCAGGGATCCTGACATGTCCGATGACCTTCATAAACATCATAAATCCGATCCCATATAAGATTTGCTTTGCAGGGATGCATGATGCACCTGAACACATCTCTGGACAGAGAGGAGCATATAATGTCCTTCGCCTTGACATCCAGCAGAGTGAACTTTTGAATGTCTTCGGCATCCGCCATCTTGCATAAGTCGGTGAGGCCAATCTCCGTGACTGTCCAAAGCTCACTGTCCATTGCAAGGAGTCACTTCCTCATCATAGTCTTCCATTTGGGATAATCAGTGCCATCAAAGACAAGGCACACAGCAGAGACTTTGATTACCCTGCAGTTGACATAGCTAAAACTCCAGGTGGTTAAACCGAATCACACAGAACAAGGGAGCACCTTGCTCTGATACCAATTGAAAGTGCTAGTTATTGACTAGAGGGGGGGTGAATAGGAGATTTTTATGAAAGTCTTCAAAACATGGAAGTTTCGAAGACAAACGATAGAAATGAACCTATAAACATGCAGCGGTAGGTAGACTACACTAGGCAGGCCATAGTCAAGTATACAATGAAGTGAAAGCACGAAGACTAATAGCAGCTAGGTAGTATGGATCAGGATGGAAGATAGTGTGAAGCCAATTAGAATAAATAGTCACACAGTGAAGACAAACAGATAATGCAAGCAGGCAATGACTTCACAAGGACCAACTGTAAATAAACAGAAGGGAAAGATAGAACCAGTTGCTTGGTGAAGACAAGGGATTTGTTCGACCAGTTCCAATTGCTGTGATAATTGTACGTCTGGTTAGGGAGGCTGAGATTTAACCCAGAAGACCATGTCTTCACCTTATTCCTCTTGAGCTAAGGACACACAGTCCTCGCCCAATCACTCAGGTTAGTCTTCAATGCAGACTTCCAAACCTTCACAGACTTCGTTCATCGGCGATCCACAATGACTCTTGGAAGCTCAGAAAGCGACACCTTACCGGCTGGAGGATTCACAGTCCTCAAGTGTAACAACTCTTTAGATCACACAGACAGGAAGACTTCAGTGATGCCTAACACTCTTTGGCTCTGGGTGTTTAGGGCTTTTTCCTCGCAAGGATTTCTCTCTCAAAGGCTTCAGAGGTGGGTTGCTCTCAAACGACAAAAGTCGTGCACTAACTCTGAGTAGCCACCAATTTATGGTGTAGGGGTGGAATATTTATAGCCACTAGGCAACCTGACCTGATTTTTCCGAAATGACCCTGGGTCACTAAGGAACTGACACGTGTTCCAATGATCAGATTTTCAAACACACGCGGCATCTTGACTTGGGGTACAAGTAAAGCTGACTCATCCAGCTCTGGATAATATTTGCTCTCATTGTCTTCGCTCGAAGACTGAGGATATGGTTGAGCATCACTTTAGTCATTCTGACTATGTTCACTTGGACCCCACTTAATAGTACGGTGGTTCCTATGACTCAACAAAGAAGAAAATGAAACTACGAAACAACTCTGTCTTTGCTCTCCAAAGTCTTCATGCGATGTCTTCTCATGTCATAGTCTTCAATGTGAATATCTTCACATACCACCATTGTCTTCAATGTCTTCACACATTTTTAAGGGTCATCTCTAGTAGGTAAACCGAATCAATGAGGAACTACTACCTGTGTTATCCTACAATTCTTACAAACACATTAGTCCCTCAACCAGGTTTGTCGTCAATACTCCAAAACCAACTAGGGGTGGCACTAGATGCACTTACACTTAGACTCCAAGTCAGGTCCAAATTGATGTTCAAACTTGAATTCTAAATTAGTTGTGGGGGCACATATCGAGGCAATAATGAATAGTATCTCTGTCTAATATCTGGTTCACCTAGGGTACGCCTATGTTGTTCATCTTGGGTGGGAAACAAATAGTAAAGCAATCGCCATCTATTTTTTTATTAAATTAAAGCAATCATTAGCCCGCTATCATTATTTTTGGATCCATCCACTGGTTGTTACCATTACTCTAGATTTCTGCATGCTCTCCTTACATATTCTCACTATATTTTTTGTATGCATGTCAGATATTGTACACAGTCATGCTGAACATGTAGAGAAAAGGGAACAGTTTTGCGCAGCAATACAATGTCATGCAGACATCGCTCAATGGAAAACCCTCCCCCTCTCCAGATTGTAATCCAGAGGAAGATATCTATTTTGAGGCAGATTCAGACGCAAATGACCACTCCTATTTACCCCCCATGGTGTTTGCTCTAACTTGGCATGATGATATTAGTCATATCATGCATATGTTGCCTTGCAGTGCCTACTTTCGACATCATATATGTCATCTACTTAGTTTAGACATGTTCTGTAATGCCATCTGTTTAGTTTCAATATCATATATGGGAATTATGCAGTCTCATGTCTTTTAGCCGGCCATAATATATGTGAAATGTGCAATACCATCCTGTTTAACCAGGCATCATATATTTGAATGATATCTAGCCCATCCATTTCTTCATTAAATTTCCATTTGTCGACAATGTTTGTACATTAAACTACTCTTCCTGTGAATCAACCATTTGAGTGGGTGATGGAAAAATCTGGAGTGAAAACAAGGCCTTCAGAGCAGACAGTGCTACCTGTCGAAGCAGATCTCTTGCTGGGTCCCGATAGCTCCTTAGAGATGGATTCAGAGACAGATGACCAGTCCTATTCCCCCACCGAGGTGTATGCTCTAACTTGGCATGGTTCTACTGCTCATATCATGCATATGGTGTCTTGCATTGCATAGTTTAGACATCATATACACAATATTCAACACCATGTTCTTAGTTCAGACATCATATATGCGAATGCCCTCCACTTAGCATATATATCACATATGTGAATTAAATCATGCGATCCTGGTTACTTAGATAACATGTATGTGAATTACGTCATGCGATCATGTTTAGTTAGTCATGATATCTTTGAATTATGTTATGCTATGCTATCCAGTGTAGATAGACATCATATATGTGAAATTATGTCATGCTATCCGTTTTAGTTAGACAATATACATGTCAATTATTTAATGCCCTCTTTTTGCCACACTATCTATGGCATCTGTCTCTCATACAATGTCTGTACATTCAATTATGTTTCCTGCTTATCAGCCATTTGAATTGGAGCAGGTGATGGCAGTATCTAGCAGAGTAAAAACACGGTCTTCAAATAAAACAGTGCTATCTCTTGGTGGAGATAGCACCCCGGTTGTACATGCACGAGAACCAGCCCTACCACACATAACCAAGACTCCCGCAGAATTTACCCCTACTACGATGGACAGAGAACCAGCTTCACCCAATCTAACCCCAACCCCAGCAGATAGTAACCTAGTTCCTGTTGACACAACACCATCTCCACCACAGAGCTCCCAAACAAGAGCAGTTAGTAAGGCAGCTCCAGTGCCCAAAGTGCCAGTACTACCACAGCGAACCCCAACTCCACTAGTTAGTACACCTATTCCTGTGGAGGAAGCACAACCAGCCATTCATAGTTTAGCATCTATCACATTTGATGTTGTTAAATCCTATGTGCGTATCTTCCCATCATGGAGATATTATACTGAAGATGAAGGAAAATGCCAGTTGCAGGTGTTTGTCCAGGAGTTATGTGTAAGTAATGTTATTCATGGAAATTACTTTGCTTTGTCCCATACATTCTATCTCCATGATGGTTATAATACAACAAAATTTCCCATTTTTCTCTATAGAGAAGGACCGATTTGGAAACCCAGGATGAGGTAACCTGTGCTAATACCTCTGCTATCTTCAAGAATGCTTGGTGGCAGTATCGGAATTACCTGAAGAAAACGTACTTCACTAGCAAAGAAACTCATCAAATTCCCTTACGTTCTCCTCAGACACATTTACTTGATGATGACTGGAACGCCTTGTTCTTTACTGGTCCCGAACCAAGAATGTAGTAAGGTCTATGAGCTCATTTTATTTTAACTACTATATGCTTGCGTCTTACTGTACTCTGTTCATGTAGAACAAGTGCTTAAACCTAAAGAACAACTGTTCTCATTTAAGATTCCATTGCTATCGTGCATACTACTTTGCTCTTGTATCACTATATTTACTCATACAAACTTATTTTTAAATTGAACTATCGAATGGAAACACCAATGGCACAACAGGTATGTTATGCATGTTTCTTTAGCTGGTTTGCTCTTATAAATAGCTCTGTTGATTTCAATTTCAATTGTGTATACAGTTGACTTCTCATATCATGCACATTACTAGCATCATAACAGGTCCAATAGTGTTGTTGTACATGTAGACCCGTGGTACCCATCTGAAATCTTGTTGTGCCGTTCAGTTTCCCACGCTTTGTATTATTTTAGTGCTGCTTTCTCTTGAACTGATATTATTTGAACCGTGTCTCTATTTTGATTTGGCAAGACAATGAAGTGACCATAGGATATAGATATATGTTTGTTTGATGCTTTTATAATGTACTACTTGCCAATATAAGACTTGGTAGTTTAATCTTGTCCACCTTACTAATGAACTGGTTCACCGAAATGAGTGTCATATACTAGTACATGCTAAACCTGTTATGTGTCTGCTTGTTTCTTCTTTTAGAATGCTGACAGAATATTGGGGAAGAGTGCCTTATTAAGCAATGATAAAAGAAGTAATGCAGATAAGGTTCATGATCGTGAGACATCCTTGTTGGTCTCCAACAAAGCTGATAAACAGCTAAGGAAAACTATCTTGAAGACAGTGAGGCAACCCCAAAGTCCTGTCTTGGTTTACTGTTCGAGTTACTGGCCACTACCGCTTTCACAACCTATTCAAACTCACTGTCTGAATCGGTTCTGTTTCTTGAGTCTCAACTACAAGCTGAAAGACATCAACCAATTGTGCTGCGACAAGAAGCGGAAGGACTGCGGAAGTCCCTGGAGCATTCAGATGCATACTTTCTGATGCAACAACAAGCGTTGGAGGATTTTAGCGCCAAATAGGACAAAGCTAATAAGCTTGCTAAGCTTATTGCCAGCATGGTGGATACCCAGGATAACGTTTCTTGAGCTCTTCTGAAGTTGTTTCAATTATGGACTTGTTTTGCTGCGTTTATTTGCACTGTTGGCCAATTTTGACGGCCAGTGTATGTAATATGCTACTTTGTTCCCTATATTTGCACTGGTGGCGAACTTTGATGCCTAGTGGATGTAATATGTGTAATAGCTGTAATAGGCTAGCGTTAGTTGCTTGCTTATTTATTTCCTTATTGTCTTGTTTAGTTGTTTGCTTGTAGTCACTGCAGTTCTTTTTTTACGTTTTTAGTGGCCACAATAACCTAGCTTTGGTAACTAGGCCACAATAATCATGGCAACACACGGACTATTGTAACCATGGGCCTCCTATGGGCCGTAGGATCCGTGGGCCTTCTAGGGCCGTAGGATCCATGGGCCTTTTACGGGCCGTAGGATCCATGGACTTTCTACGGGCCGTATGATCCATGGGCCTTCTACAGGCCATAGGATCCATTGGTCTTCTACGGGCCGTAGGATCCAAGGGCCTTCTACGGGGCGTATAATCATTTTGCCAGACTTGGTCTGTACTATTCATGGACCATACCGGGCCGTTAATAGGCCGTATTTGATAACGCTATGAAAACAACCCAAAGGGCCACAAGCGGGCCGAATGTAACCACGGGTTGTATTGTCCCACAAATGAAACAAGCCAGTAACGGTTTGTATCTAACCGAATTCTATAAATGAGCCCAAGAATGAATGGGCCCTGAGAAGGCCGAATGATAACATGGGTTGGAAATGGCCCAATGGAATAATGGGCCGTTAATGGGTATAAAGGGGTGCACTGTTCTTTGCGTGCCAGATTCACCACGGGCCGTTAAAGGGCCAAGAGTTACAAATGGTCTCATATGGGCCGAAAGACATCATGGGCCATACATGGGCCAGAAGTTACAACGGACTGGAATCATATTGGAAGGCCCAAATGAAGCTATTGGGCTCAATTTGGATAGGCCGTAACGGGCCGTGAGTTAGCGGGTCGTAAATGTGCTATATACGAACATACCGTTAACAGGCTTTCCATGGGGCGGCCCGTTACCTTTTGACCAAGTCAAATGGGCCAGACTTTTCACCGGAATGGGCATCTGTTGGGCCGTGCCACATGTCGACGTATCATAGGCGCCTCCTTCCCAATGAATGGATGACATTTGTCCCAGCGGTGAGCCAACACGTGTTTCCTCCGGCCAATGAGAATTTTACACGTGGAAAATCCTCATTGGTCTGGGCTGTTAGCGGGTCATTGGATCCTAAACCGGCCCCGATAGCTTAACGACATTCCGTTATGGTGGATGCCACATGTCGATCACCCTTGATGAAAGCACTTCCATGACGCGCGATTTATCATCATGGAAGTGGACTCTTCCGTTATGATAATTTTGGTAATGTCATGGAACACTTCTACGACAGCACAGGCATGACTATCTTGATTCTGTCATAAATTTGTCATGGATGTACATGCATGACAAAAACATGACCTACTGTGACAAACACGTATCATCACAGAAGTATCTTTTTTTGTAGTGTTATTATTCATGCTAGAATTGTATTAACTGGAAACTTGATACATGTGTGGATACATAGAAAAAATACAATGTCCCTAGTAAGCCTCTACTAGACTAGCTCGTTAATCAAAGATGGTTAAGGTTCCTGATGGTAGAGATGTGTTGTCATTTAATGAACGGGATCACATCATTAGAGAATGATGTGATGGACAGACCCATCCGTTAGCTTAGCATAATGATCGTTAAGTTTTATTGCTATTGCTTTATTCATGAGTTATACATATTCCTCTGACTATGAGATTATGCAACTCCCAAATATCGGAGGAACACCTTGTGTGCTATCAAATGGCACAACGTAACTAGGTGATTATAAAGATGCTCTACAGGTGTCTCCGAAGGTGTTTGTTGGGTTGGCATAGATCAAGATTAGGATTTGTCACTCCGAGTATTGGAGAGGTATCTCTTGGCCCTCTCGGTAATGCACATCAATATAAGCCTTGCAAGCAATGTGACTAAAGATTTAGTTGCAGGATGTTGTATTATGGAACGAGTAAAGAGACTTACCGGTAACGAGATTGAACTAGGTATGATGATACCGACGATCGAATCTCGGGCAGGTAACATACCGATGACAAAGGGGATAATGTATGTTGTTATTGCGGTTAATTTGACCGACAAAAGATCTTAGTAGAATATGTAGGAACCAATATGAGCATCCAGGTTCCGCTGTTGGTTATTGACCGGAAATGTGTCTCAGTCATGTCTACATAGTTCTCGGACTCGTAGGGTCCGCACGCTTAATGTTCGATGACGATTTGTATTATGAGTTATGTGTTTTGGTGACTGAAGTTTGTCCGAAGTCTTGGATGAGATCACGGAGATGACGAGGAGTCTCGAAATGGTTGAGAGGTAAATATTCATATATTAGAAGGTAGTATTCGGACATCGGAATGGTTCCGAGTGACTCGGGTATTTTTCCGAAGTACCGAGGGGTTACCGGAACCCCCCGGGAAAATAATGGGCCTTAGTGGGCCTTAGTGGAGAGAGAGGAGGGCCACAAGGGGTGGCCGCACCCCCCATGGCAGTCCGAATTGGACTAAGTGGATGGGGTGGCACCCCCCTTTCCCTCTTCCTCTCCTTCCTATTCCCTCTAGTGGAGAAAGGAAAGGAGGGGGGGGGGCGAATCCTACTTGGACTAGGAGTCCAAGTAGGACTCCCCCCTTGGCGCGCTCGTCCTGGCTACATGCCTCCTCCTCCCCCTTTATATACGGGGGCGGGGCACCCCAAAGGTACACCAAGAATTCTCTTAGCCATGTGTGGTGCTCCCCTCCACATTTTACTCCTCTGGTCATTGCGTCGTAGTGCTTAGGTGAAGCCTTGCGTGGATCACATCACCATCACCGTCACCACGCTGTTGTGCTATTGGAACTCTCCCTCAACCCTCTACTGGATCAAGATCTCTAGGGACATCATCGAGCTGAATGTGTGCTGAACACATAGGTGCCGTACGTTCAGTACTTGGATCGGTTGGATCGTGAAGACGTTCGACTACATCAACCGCGTTAACACAATGCTTCCGCTTTCGGTCTACGAGGGTACGTGGACACACTCTCCCCCTGTTGTTGCTATGCATCTCCTAGATAGATCTTGCGTGATCATAGGAATTTTTTTGAAATTTCATACTACGTTCCCCAACAGTTAATACATGTGAACTTATCGCCTTCATGGCAAGATACGGGGACCTAAAGAATAACTTGATCTCATAAATTTACACAGGTCAGTATTGTCCTTCATCCGCATGATCATGCTTTGTCATATTGTGCTAATGTTGTATTTTTCAATAAATATATTGTATCACAATCTTTCCCCATTAAGAAAATAAAGTTGCTTCTACTAGTGTCACTATTATAGTAATCATGCTTTTTCATTATCTGTGCAAATAGGAATACTCTGCTATAGATGTTGGGATGGTCAAAGCATTCGCCAAATTCTTGGCAACCCGCTTATGCACATATTGGAAGTGGAAGTGCCACCAGTGATCCAGAACATGTTACTCTGCCAATGTTTGACATGTGTGGCCGTAAACAGGACTAGTTTACCCTAGCTTGTACAGTTGCTATTTCTTTCTATAATAAATGGTTGTGGAGCTCTGCTCTACAGTAAATATTCAAAAAAATAGGACTAGTTTCAATTTTTCAGCAAATCCTTGAATCAAATTGCTTACATGAAGCATCGATCAATATATATTTATTTGTTCACATTCTCACAACATTTTAGTTTACAACAACTATTGTCTTTGATTTGTGAATCATTGAGATGCATAGGCATCTTTGTCGTACTTATTATTTGAATCTTATGAGTTGGTTGTGAGTCTTGCAAGCCATGAAACATGGCATGATGATGTAGAGGACAACAACCCTAACAAGCTGTTCAAACTTGGTAGTATTGTCTGTGTGAAAGTGTGGGAAATGAGTTGACCGCTTGCGTCCTGAGAATAATAATTCTAATTGTTTTACATGTTGATCTTATGGCACAGATAGAACGGGCCAATGCTGACCCACTCGTGAACAGACGTGTGGCTGGAATAGGTTTCTAAGTTTCCATGTGGGTTTAAAGGAGGCGTTTGAATGCGTCGAGGAGGTGTGTTCTGCTGGGCGTGCAACTGGTGAGGGAGGAGGGGGTAGTACATACCGCCGCTTGTACCCACTATGTTCACTAGCAATTGTAGTTCCCCAAGAGTCGAAAAAAGAACTACAACCACTGCCTACCCACTACATTCATTGGCGATTGCAGTTTCCCAAGATTGGAAAACTAGACTGCTGCTGCCGCCCTAGTACACCACTATGCACCGATCCCCATTGTAAATAAGGAGCCCTCCGACGTCCATATCTCCCATCGTCTTCATGTTCCCCTGCCGCCAATCCCCACAAAACGGGAACCGCCACATCAAATCTGCATGAGAATAGACTCCAATGGCGATCCAAGGGGTGAGTCTGCTGGATATGGACTTCAGCAAGGAGTTCACCTTTGAGTTCGTCATTCAGACCCATGGCAGCACCAAGCTATGATGTACACCAATGATCCGGACTCGGTGAAGCTCTGTCTCGCCAAGTTCAAGCAGTACCTACAGGAGGAGAAGCACAAGGTCGCGGGACTAGACCTTGTGCCCATCCATCCGTCTCCTGACATGGACCGGCGAATCGCCATCGTCTAGGTATGCGTGTAGACAAGATTCTCATCTACCACTACTGTAGGCCATCAGGGGTTCTGGCACATCTCTCCATTTCATCAACACCGATGACTGCACCTTTACGATGGAGCGCATGAACAACGCCACTGTGATTCACAATTCGACAATCTGGTGCAACAAGCTCATCGACATCCAGAAGCAATACAAGATCATTGGCAATAGGTAGGAGAAGGACTCCGTGGCTGACCTCGCCGCGACCATCATCGATCCTTGCTACGCTAACATGAAAGAAGACATGGATATGAAGGACCTGAACATGTGGGAGGTACCTCTGAATCTAGCCAACATCACCTACACGGTCCAGGATGCATACACATCCTACAACATGTACATGCGGATCTTGGACATGAGGGCGTTTCTGCTTCCTGTAACTGAGGAGTACACGGACAACTGCAATATCATGATCAAGCGTGCCAGGAACATCTAGATGTGTCCTTTGTCTGTTTATAAGCACCTTTATCATCTGAGTGTTTCATGCATTAGCCTTTGTGTTGTAATTATCTCTTTCATCCATGATATTTCGTCTAAGAACCCATGAACCTATTTTATTCTTCTTTTTGAGTGGCTATGAACCTGTTTGCTTATGTATGTAATAAGAGTAGTTCACTTGGCAATCGTTTTCCCTTTTTTTGAGGTCGAGTAGGTATCGACTGAGTCGTGGCAGCCCAGTGATACATCTCCAACATATCTATAATTTTTGACGGTTCCATGCTGTTATATTATCATTCTTGGATGTTGCACAATCATTTTATAGCAACTTTATATCATTTTTTGGGACTAACCTATTGATATAGTGCCTAGTTCCAGTTGCTATTTTTTGCTTATTATTTACATCGCATAAAATCAATACCAAACGGAGTCCAAACGCAGCGAAACTTTTTGGAGATTTTTTTTGAACCAGAAGACACAAGTTAGGTCAAGGAAGTACCAGAGGGGGGCTCTGAGGGGAGACAAACCCACCTGGGCGCGCCTTGGGGCCCAGGCGCGCCCTGGTGGGTTGTGCCCTCCTCGGCCACCTCCCGCACCGCCTCTTTGCTCTATAAATACCTTAACATTCCAGAAACCCTAGGGGAGTCTACGAAAATCAATTCCAGCCGCCGCAAGTTCCAGAAACCACCGATCCAATCTAGACACGATCACAGAGGGGTTCATCATCCTCATTGGTGTCTCTCCGATGATGCATGAGTAGTTCATTGTAGACCTACGGGTCCGTAGTTAGTAGCTAGATGGCTTCCTCTCTCTCTTTTGATTCTCAATACAATGGTCTCTTGGAGATCTATTTGATGTAACTCTTTTTTGCGGTGTGTTTGTTGGGATTCGATGAACTTTGAGTTCATGATCAGATCTATGTTTTTATCCATGAAAGTTATTTGAGTCTTTTGATATCTTATATGCATGATTATTATAGCCTCGTATTTTGTAACGCCCTCGATGCGGCTATATCTCCTACTTGTCGAGGCACGACTTAGAGGCATAACCACATTGAAAGCAATGTCGCAAGTTAGGCAATCATCACAACATCCAATGTAATACATAATAAGGGGAAAAGTAACATAGTTGGCTTACACTCGCCACATCACACAAAGTACATAAATAGCATTACATCATCCAATCACTCATGGCCCGACTACGGTGCCAAAATAAAAGACCAACCCAACATGCGACACGGTCCCGATCGCCCCAACTGGGCACCACTACTGATCATTAGGGAAAGATACATAGTAACGGCGTGAGTCCTCGTCGAACTCCCACTTGAGCTCTAACGCGTCATCTGGAACGGAGTCGTCTGGCCCTGCATCTGGTTTGGAAGTAAACTGTGGGCCACAGGGACTTAGCAATCTCGCACCCTCGCGATCAAGACTATTTAAGCTTATAGGAAAGGCAAGGTAAAATATGTGGAGCTGCGGCAAGCGACTAGCATGTATGGTGGCTAACCTATTCGCAAAAGAGAGCGAGAAGAGATAGCAAAGCGCGAACAAGTAACTAGAGAACAACCCGCGACAAGCATTACTCCAACACCGTGTTCGCTTCCTGGACTCCGCCGAGAAGAGACCATCACGGTAACTCACACAGTTGATTCATTTTAATTAAGTTAAGGTTCAAGTTATCTACAACCGGACATTAACAAATTCCCATCTGCCCATAACCGCGGGCACGACTTTCGAAAGTTCAATCCCTGCAGGGGAGTCCCAACTTAGCCCATGACAAGCTCTCATGGTCAACGAAGGAATAGACCTTCTCCCGAGACATTCCGATCAGGCTCGGTATCCCGGTTCTACAAGACACTTCGACAAGTTAAAACAAATCCAGCAACACCGCCCGAATGTGCCGAAAAATCCCGATAGGAGCTGCACATATCTCGTTCTCAGGGCACACTCAGATGAGACTAGCTACGAGTAAAACCAAACCTCAAGTTGCCCCGAGGTGGCCCCGCAGGCAGCTCAATCGGACCAACACTCAGAGGAGCACTGGCCCAGGGGGGTTTAAATAAGATGACCCTCGGGCTCCGGAAACCCAAGGGAAAAAGAGGCTAGGTGGCAAATGGTAAAACCAAGGTTGGGCATTGCTGGAAAAGCTTTATTCAAGGCGAACTATCAAGGGGTTTCCATTATAACCCAACCGCGTAAGGAACGCAAAATCCAGGAACATAACACTGATATGACGGAAACTAGGGCGGCAAGAGTGGAACAAAACACTAGGCGAGAGGCCGAGCCTTGCACCCTTTACCAAGTATATAGATGCATCAAGATAACAAGATAATATAGTGATATCCCAACAAGAAAATAATGTTCCAACAAGGAACGGTCTCCAATCTTCACCTGCAACTAGCAATGCTATAAGAGGGGCTGAGCAAAGCGGTAACATAGCCAATCAATGGTTTGCTAGGACATGGTGGGTTAGACGTTTGACATGGCAATTTGGGAGGCATGATAAGCAAGTGGTAGGCATCTTAGCATAGGCATAGCAAAAGAGCGAGCATCTAGCAAAGCAAAGATAGTAGTGATTTTGAGGGTATGATCATCTTGCCTGCAACGTTGTCAGAGTTCACTGGATCCTCGCAAGCAAACTCAATGGGCTCCTCGTTAGCGAACTCGTCTCCCAGCTCTACCCAAACAAGACAAACAAGCAAAAGGAATGCAATCAACCACGTGCACAACTCGAACAATATGATGCAAACATGGTATGCTATGCGGGATGCGATATGGGATGCATATGCAAGATTTGACAAGAGATGTATGAACCTGGCCTCAACTTGGAAATCCAAGTGTGCCACTGGAAAGGTGAGATGGCTTGAAAACGATATAAAGAACGCCAGAATCGGAGACACGATTTGGAAATGGCGAGCAAAACAAATATGGCACCCATCTGCGATATATAGCAAGTGACCATCTAAATGCAACAAGATGAACATGCTAGAGCACTCAAACATGGCAACAAAATACATGGCAGGGATCCATTCATGATGATTAACAAAAGAGGAACACTGAGCTACGGCTAATTCATCCATTAACAGGTTCAAACAGGCATGGCAAAAATGCAATTGGTAAACAGATCTCAGACTTAGTGAAATTAACACTTGTCTAGAATTTCAGATCAGGTAGCAAACTTTGGAGCATGAAAACTGTATGTTAGAGGGCCTGAACATGGCAAAGTAAAGCATGGAATGGAGATACTCAAAGAGCTTAACAAAGTACCTTAGTGACCTTGAGCCAAAAGGGATCAGAAAATACATTTGCAAGCATGTGAACATGGCAAAAACATAAACAGATCACAGACTTAGTGAAAAATTGGAGCATGCAAAACAGATATCAAGTAGGCATGTTTACGAGCTCGATGCACTCACTACAGAGCAAGTCATGACAATCTAAGCATACACCCATCAAGAATACACATTATACAAGCTAGTCATGGCAAGAACAATAACATAGACTGCACGGATCAACTACAACATCCTCGTCAAAATCGCTAACAAGTAGACAATCTGCCCAGATTCAGGAAATGACAAAAGTAGAGCTCGATTGACTCAAGCTAGGGTGCTCCATAATTGCAAACAAAGACATGGATGGATAGAGCACTACAATATTAACAAAACATCCTTACTAATCATCCTCAAAATAGGCACGGATCACTAGGAAACAACATGAACATATGGCATATTGATAAGAACAGCTTAAGGTCTTAGTAGAATTGCTAATTCCCTGAAATCAGCATTAACGAATGCACCACTTTGCAAGCTTGTGCTAGTAACCACACACATCACAAAAAATACATGGATGACACCACTGGAAAGATGGCAAAGCATATAACAAAACATATGTAGAACTCCTGGGCATATCATGCACACAATAATCATGGCAAAAATGACAAATAGCTATTTGGAGCAGCAGATCTAACAATTATCTGAAATAGCACTCTTCTAACAGCATTTAGGGCATCAAGATGAACTCAAATGAAAATGATGCAATGAGATGAAATGATGTGCTCTCTGAGACGAACATTTTGATATGCTATATGCCCAAAACGGAGCTACGGATGTGGAGATACGACATGACGAACATAGCAAAATAATTAGGGTTTCGGGGCAAAAAGTCAACCGAGATATTCCAGATCTAGATCCGGCCGGGTACTGTAGCAATGGCGCGGACTTCGAGGTTCGTCAGAAAACTTCGTCGGAATAGTAGCTTGTCGTTGGACTTGGAGAGGTTGCTCGCCGGCGCGCGGGAGGAGGCGGTGGCCGGACTTGGGCGGCGCGGGCGGAGGCGCACGGCGTCGGGGAAGAAGAGGCAGGCACCTGGGCAGCAAGCGGCGTGGTCGGCGAGGTCGCCGGACGCTGGTCTCGGGCGGTGCGCGCTCCGGCCCGGAGGCGCAGCTCGGGGAGAGGCGGTGCGGAGGGCGGCGAACAGGCTCGGGCGGCGGCGCGCCTTCGGGTCGGGGAGGGCCTGCGGCGGGTTTGCGGGCCGGCGGCGGGGAGATGCGGCCGGGCCAGTGGGGGCGCGCCATGTGGCGGCGGTGGTGCAAACCGGACGTGTCCGTCGGTGGGACTTGTGTCCAGCGCGCGAGGAGAGGGAGAGACTAGGGTTTTGGGGGGGAGAAGGAGAATTTCGGAGGGGTCTTTATATAGAGGTAGAGGGAGCTAGGAGTGTCCAAATGATGTGCGGTTTTCGGCCACGCGATCGTGATCAAACGCTCTAGATGATGAAGAGGGTTTTGGTGAGTTTTGGGCCAAATTGGAGGGGTGTTGGGCTGCAACACATACGAGGCCTTCTCGGTCCCTCGGTTAACCATTGGAGCATCAAACGAAGTCCAAATGGTACGAAACTTGATAGGCGGTCTACCGGTAGTAAACCAAGGCTGCTTCGCAAGTCTCGGTCCAATCCGGAAATGTTGAACCCCCACACATGAAAGAAAGGTAGAAATGACCACCGGAGGAGAACGGAGCGCCAGAATGTAAAACGGACAACGGGGAAAATGCTGGGATGCATGAGACGAACACATATGCAAATGCAATGCACATGATGACATGATATGAGATGCATGACAATGACAACAACACACGGAGACAAAAACCCGAACCCGAGGAAATAACATAACTTAACGCCGGAAACGGCAAGAGTTGGATTTCATATTGGGTAAATCATATCCGAGGTGTTACATATTTCTTCTTGGAATCTTTGGTTTAGTTAGGCCTACTAGATCGATTTTTCTTACCATGGGAAGAGGTTCTTTGTGATGGGTTCGATCTTACCGTGCTCGATCCTAGTGACAGAAGGGGAAACGACACATATGTATCGTCGCTATTAAGGATAACAAGATGGGGTCTATTCCTATATGAGTAGATCTTGTCTACATCATGTCATCATTCTTATTGCATTACTCAGTTTCTGCATGAACTTAATACACTAGATGCATGTTGGATAGCGGTCGATGTGTGGAGTACTAGTAGTAGATGCAGACATGAGTCAGTCTACTAATCTTGGACGTGATGCCTATATAATGATCATTGCCTGGATATCGTCATAATTATTTGAAGTTCTATCAATTGTCCAATAATAATTTGTTTACCCGTCGTATGCAATTTTATTCGAGTGAAGCAACTAGTGAAATCTACAGCCCCCAGGTCACTTCTTTATCATATTTGCCTTCGAGATCTATTTTTATTTGCTTTTATTTTTAGATATATTAATCCAAAACACAAAAATACCTTGCTGCAATTTATTGTTATTTATTTTATCTCGCGTTCCCGCGAGATCTATCTATCCAATCTACTACAATTTTACCTATTTTTTTACCCGTCAGGGATTGACAACCCATATTTTACGTTGGGTTGGAAGTATTTGTTCTTTGTGTGCAGGTACCGTTCAGTAGTGTTGCTTGGTTCCCCTACTTCTTCGATAACTTTGGTCTCATCACTGAGGGAAATACCTACCGTAGTTGTTCTGCATCATCCCTTCCTCTTTGGGGAAATACCGATGTAGTTCAAGCGCAGAGTTTTGTAGGACAGTAGCAATTTTTCCTCAAGTGGATGACCTAAGGTTTATCAATCCGTGAGAGGTGTAGGATGAATATGGTCTCTCTCAAATGACCCTCCAACCAAATACAAGAAATATCTTGTGTCCCCAACACACCCAATACAATGGAAAATTGTATAGGTGCACTAGTTCGACTAAGAGATTGTGATAAAAGTGTAATATGGATGGTAGAAATATATTTTTATAATCTGAATAAATAAGAAGAGAAAGGTGGAAAATATTAAACGGGCACAAAAACAGTATTGCAATGCTTGAAAATGAGGCCTAGGATCCGTACTTTCGCTAGTGCAATCTCTCAACAGTGCTAACATAGTTGGATCATATGATTATCCCTCAAAGTACAATAAAGAATCACTCCTGAGTTCCTATTAGCGGAGAACAAAAGATATGAATTGTTTGTAGGGTACTAAACCACCTCAAAGCTATTCTTTCCGTTCGATCTATTCAAGAGTTCGTACTAAAATAACGCAAAGCTATTTTTTCCGTTTGATATATCCTAGAATTCGTTCTAGAATAACACCAAAGCATATTCATATTCATAATACTCAATCCACACAAAGAACTACAAGAGTGCCCCAAGATTTCTACCGGAGAAACAAGGACAAGAACGTGCATCAACCCCTATGCATAGATTACCCCAATGACACCGCGGGAATTCGCAAGCTGAGTGCCAAAACATATATCAAGTGAATCAATACGATACACCATTGTCACCATGAGTATTCAATTGCAAGACATATATCAAGTGTTCTCAAATCCATAAAAGTATAAAATCCGATAACCATGAAATCTCAAAGGGAAAAACTCAATTCATCACAATAAGATAGAGAGGGGAAAACACCATATGATCCGACTATATTAACAAAGCCCGCGATACATCAAGATCATGACATCTCAAGAACTCGAGAGAGAGAGAGAGATTAAACACATAGCTACTAGTACAAACACTCAGCCCTGAGGGTGGACTACTCCCTCCTCATCGTGGTGGCCGCTGGGATGATGAAGATGGCCACCGGAGATGATTCCCCCCTCCGGAAGGGCGCCATAATGGGTCTAGATTTGTTTTCGGTGGCTACGGAGCCCCACGGCAGCGAAACTTCTGATCTAGGTTAACCCCGATGGGTTTCAAAAAATTTGGGAATTTATAGTGCAAAGAGGGGGTGCGGAAGGCCAGCGAGGTAGGCACAACCCACCTGGGCGCGCCAGGGGGCCCTAGCACACCCTGGCGGGTTGTGCCCCCCTTGGGGCACCCCCAGGTGCAACTCTGTCCCATTGGGTTCCTTCTTGTCCAAAAAAAATCTCCAAAAAGTTTCACGGTGTTTGGACTCCGTTTGATATTGATTTTCTGCGATGTAAAAAACAAGCAAAAAACATCAACTGGCACTTGGCACTGGGTCAATAGGTTAGTCCCAAAAAATGATATAAAGTTGCTATAAAATGATTGTATAACATACAAGAATGATAATATATTGGTATGAATATTTCTTAAATTATAGATACCTTGGAGACGTATCACTAACCTATTGACATAGTGTCCAATGCCAGTTGTTGTTTTTTGCTTATTTTTTACTTCACAGAAGATCAATACCAAACGGTGTTCAAACACAGCAAAATTTTTCATAGATTTTTTTTGGACCAAAAGACACAAGTTGGGCCAAGGAAGTACCATAGGGGGGCTCTGAGGGGAGCACAACCCACCTGGGCGCACCCTGGTGGGTTGTTCCCACCTCGACCGCCTCCCGCACCGCCTCTTTGCTCTATAAATACTCCAATATTCCAGAAACCCTAGGGGAGTCGATGAAAATCAATTCCAGCCGCCGCAAGTTCCAGAAACCATAGATCCAATTTAGACACCATCATGAAGGGGTTCATCATCCTCATTGGTGCCTGTCCGATGATGCATTAGTAGTTGATTGTAGACCTACGGGTCCGCAGTTAGTAGCTAGATGGATTCTTGTCTCTCTTTTGATTCTCAATACAATGGTCTCTTGGAGATCTATTTCATGTAACTCTTTTTTGTGGTGTGTTTGCTGGGATTCGATGAACTTTGAGTTTATGATCAGATCTATGTTTTTATCCATGAAAGTTATTTGAGTCTTTTGATCTCTTATATGCATGATTACTTATAGCTTTGTATTTCTTCTTCAAATCTTTTGTTTAGTTAGGATGACTACATCGATCTTTCTTGCCATGGGAAGAGGTGCTTTGTGATGGGTTCAATCTTATGGTGCTCAATCCCAATGAAAGAAGGGGAAATGACAAGTATGTATCGTTGCTATTAAGGATAACAAGATGGGGTCTATTCCTATATGAGTAGATCTTGTCTACATCATGTCATCATTTTTATTGCATTACTCCGTTTCTCCATGAACTTAATACACTACATGCATGCTGGATAGCAGTCGATGTGTGGAGTAATAGTAGTAGATGCATGCAAGAGTCGGTCTACTAATCTTGGACGTCTTGCCTATATAATGATCATTGCCTGGATATCGTCATAATTATTTGAAGTTCTATCAATTGCCCAACAGTAATTTGTTTACCCGCTGTATGCTACTTTATTTGAGAGAAGCCACTAGTGAAATCTACGGCCCCCGGATCTCTTCTTTATCATATTTTCCTTCGAGATCTATTTTTATTTGCTTTTATTTTCAGATCTATTAATCCAAAAACACAAAAATACCTTGCTGCAATTTATTGTTATTTATTTTATCTTGCGTTCTCGCGAGATCTATTTATCCAATCTACTACAATTTTATCCATCTTTTTACCCATGAGGGATTGACAATCCCTCTTTTACGTCGGGTTGCAATTATTTGTTCTTTGTGTGCATGTACCGTTCATGTAGTGTTGCGTTGTTCTCCTACTGGTTTGATAAACTTGATCTCATCACTGAGGGAAATACCTACCTTAGCTATGTTGCATCATCCCTTCCTCTTTGGGGAAATACCGACGTAGTTCAAGTGGCATCACCCAGCCTAGGTTTCTTTTCTTAGGATATCTATGGCCCACAACATGCTTATGGCGTTCCAACAGGTGTATCATTTTTAGTACGTTTCTTTAAGTCCTAGTGTAGTTTTCTGTAGGTTGCATAGTCATTCATTTTGCTGAGATTATCAGAGAAGTTCACTCAGGGTGGTCATCTTTGATCAAGACCAATGAGAACAAGTTAAGTTTGATACCTCTTGTGCCAGTCCTTTTGGTAGTCATTAGATTGAAATCCAATGGCTGGTGTGCTTTGAATCTCCTTCCTCCCAACATATTCCCCTTATCAGGTAGACCAAGCAGGTCTTGTACACACACATCTGAAACCAACCACTTATCAATTTGTATTTCTTTATTTTGTTCGATCTTACGTCCTCTTCCTACAACGACTGGTGGCGTTGACGCGCATGCCTCTACGACCCATCCTAGCCTATGGTGCTGGCTAGGCCATCCTTCTGCTCCCCAACACCTCCTTTTATTCTCCGGCGGCGGCAGCTCCATCGGCCCACCCTGCACCTGAACCAATCAACCATCGTACTCCCCTCCGATTGCGTCTTCCTCGGCTTTGGTTCGTTCTGGTCCTAGGTTTCGATGTCGTCCTCGTCCTTGGTACTCTCGCCGTAGCTCCACCGTCTGTTATTCTCAACATGATCAACAAACGAGAGGAACATGGAGATGACTGTATGTGGAGAGGCTGACAATCTGGGCCCACCAGGTCCATGGTCGTACGCAAGCAAGTGCCTCCTTATATATTGCAAAAAATGCTTCCTCCTTATGGTATGTTGATGTGAGGGCCCACGAGATTGTCAACATAGTCAAACAAGAGAAATTTACAAGGAAGACCGTCATCACGGACCCTTTTTTAGGTGGCTGACATCGAGGACCTAGAAGGTAATCATTTTTTCAGAGGCGAACAAGTAACAGCTGGGTGTGGCCTGCCCAGCCTAGGTTTTGTTGTATAAAATGCGTAGTACACGACATGCAGACACAGTTGGTCTAGCAGGTTTCAACTTACTTTTTAGGTCCAACAGGTATCAATCGGCCTTTGGGCCTCCCAGCCTAGCTTGTTTTATAACATCAACAACCCAAATTATGTTTGTTTTTTAAGACAACTCACATATCAGTTCTATTTTTCTATAAGAATGCCAAACTCAACTTATGTTCTCCGTGTTATAATAGTATATATGTTTATATTTATATTTGATTACATATATTTACTAGAAAGAACATATGGTTCCCGTTTGACCTGTCCTTTATCCAACCTTGTATAGAGCTTCCCATTTCCTTTATTTTTGTTTTTATTAATCATACCTCTGATTTTCTCCCACTAGTCCCTAAAACCAACTGAATTGTCCCACGTCCAGCCTAAAAAATAATAATACCCATGTTTTATTAACCCATCAAAATAAAATAATATTTTATTTGGTGAATCGATAAGTTCTTAACAAATAATAATTGCTTAACAATAAGTTGGCAGGTTAATTCCTCGTGATTGCGTACATAAGCTTGCTAAGATTTTATTGACCAATGCAGTAATAGATGTGCAATCACGTGTTTATGCTCCACAAATTATATAGTTTTATAATAAAATGCCCAACAACGGTTTATGTTTTTATAACATTTCTTCGTCCATCCCGACATGATATTTTTACCCATCCCAGCAAATCCGTGTATTTCATAGAAAAATGCAATTGGGATATAAATTCTAACAAATATATAGAAATGGGTTGCATAGACCGTACATTATTGTTTCACCTAGCCCACCAAATGGACGGTGATAGAGGTGAAGGTGTCCCGATGTTTCGTTGAGATGGTGGCTATCGTTTTCTGTGGGAGTCGACCTTGATGATCCGACTACGAATCTGCGAGATGTCGCGCCTTAGCAATCGCTAAACCAACTCTCGAGGGGTTATTGACCACGCTGGAGCACGATCAACCTGACCACGAGGGTCTGTTTCCTGCGAGTAAACGAAGAACAAGCAAGAAACTGAGATTGCAATCTGGATATTGCGAATATAAGAGGAAAGCTTTATTAATGAAGGTGGGGTTCTGTGACGCCTTTATCTAGTCGTTGAACACAAAAGAAGTACGCGAAGTTGTAGCTATGGCAAACTTTTAATCTAAACAAAACCCAAAGTCTAAACGATGCCCTAAGGGTTGTATATATGGAGGAGAGAGGGGGGAATTTCGTGGCCCTTGGAGGAGGTGTCCGAAACCAACCCTAACTCTTGTTTCCCCACACATACAGACTCTAAAAACAGCCCATAATCATGTCTTTTGAAATTAAATGGGCCTGACCCAAAAATAAGGTGACACGGCACCTAGAATATCCTCTGGATGAAATTTATGAACTGGCATCTTGTATATTTCGTCCAAGGCTTCATCCACCCTTTATGGTGGCTTCAAAGTCCTGGAATCATCACTTGTAACTCTGTTCTTGTTCCCCTTGCACATGTCATCATCTCCATGCTTGAACTTGCTCCAAGGTTCATCTGTCTTGTCCAAGCTAGGCCCTTCATTTGTAATCAAAACAAATGTATCCAATTTAGGCAGCAGCATATTCTCATGAACATTAGAATCACTACCAAGAAATGAAATTACCTGGTAATTCAACTGGCATGCATGAGCTCTAGTAATTGGTCCAGTATGTATAGCAGCAGGGGCTGTGCGTGTAACAATGGTATTGATGTCCTCATCAGACTGGCTGACATGTGAGCCAATAGCTCGAAGCCTACGCAAGGCGTTGTCAACTTAGTCAAAAAATATTCCGATAGTCTTATCCGTTGGATTTACATCCAACGGTCAGCATTCTTCATCAATCTCTCGTCTTCATCCAGTGTTGGCGGGACCGCCTGCTCCATCCTCCCACGTCTAGACGCACTGCTTCATGTGCGTCACTGCGAAATACTGCCCCACCCATGGCCAGGCCATCCCTCCAATACTTTGCACCTCCTGTTATAGTCCACCGAGTGTAGCCCACCCCGCACCCAAACCAGTCAAGTTTCACACTCCTCTCCGTCTATGACCCCACTACCTTGTCTTCTCCATCTCTGGGTCCGTCTAGGGCCTTGTCGTCGTTCACCGCCTTGGTGCACTCGGCATGGCATGGTCAATGTGGTCAACAAATGAGGGTCATCGAAAGACGAATATGCATGGAGAGGCTGATAATGGAGACGCACCAGGTCTGTGGACCCATCATGCAATTTCCTCCTTATTACATAGAATTTTTTTCCTTCCCCTGACAGCTGGGACCCACCAGCTACATCTTCGCACGCAAAGAAGTGCCTCCTTATTATACGCAAAAAATGATTCCTTCCCCTAATAGCTGGGACCCCCAGCTATATCATCGCATGCAAGGAAGTGCCTCCTTAACCCCCCTAACAGTTGGGACCCACCAGGTCAAAACGTACGTAGTGTTCTGTGTTTGGTCGCAAACATGTACGTACATACTGGTCGATCGATCTCTTTCCAACGATGAAAAGTGGCCGAGCAAGGAGCAATATGTGTCATAGTAGAGCCACGACATACTAGTTCAGGCAGTCCCGCCTAAATTGTGTACTCATAGTACAACACTACATGAAACAAGAGATTTGTCGTCAGCATTTTATTGGGGAAGACGGGAAAGAAAGGGTTTGCTGTCATCAGCAGACGACAAAGAAAAACTAACAGCAAAATATACTTAGCCGTCAGCGAAAAAAAACACAGACGACAAAGCCCTCACTTTGTCGTCTACAAAAAAATAGATACAACAAAGATCTTTGCCATCTGGGTTTTTTTGAGACGTCAAATAGCTTACTTTGCCGCCTGCAAAAAGAAATACAGCTGGCAAATATCTTTGCCGTCTGCGTTTTTAATTACAGACGACAAAGTATGCACTTTGCCATCTGTAATTAAAAACGCAGACGGCAAATAAGAAACACACCACGCGGATCGATCCCATGGATCGATGAGGTGGCGTGATCTGGTCCACCCAACATGCACTCCCACGATGGGTAGCCCCACCCATCGATCTTTCTCTCTCCCTTATCCCACGATTGCTTTCCCACGTGATTTGTCTGTCTTCCACGTACCCCTCTTTCTCTCTCTCTCTCATGGGGTAGAGTGCATCGGCGAGAAGGAGCGGCACGGGCGAGGAGAGAAAGTGGCGTGGCGTCACGGCGCGGGCCGGCGAGCAGCGCGCCCCCTCCCTCCAGCGCCTCTTCACTCCAGGTAGCGCGGCCTCCTCCCTCTGGCGCCTCCTCACTCTGACGAGCAGCGTGGGTTCCTCGCTCCGGCGAGCAGCGTGGGCGACGCAGCCTCCTTCCTCTGGCGCCTCGTCACACCAGTGAGTAGCACGGGCAGCATAACACGTGCCGGTGCGCAGCACGACATCCTCACTCTAGTGAGCAGCGCAGGCGGCGCGACACGACCTTCTCCCTCCGGCGCCTCCTCCTTCCGACGCCTCCTCACTCTGACGAGTAGTGCGGCACGGGCAGTGAGCAATGCGGCTTCCTCACTCTGGCGAGCAGCGTGGGCGGCACGGCCTCCTCCCTCTGATGCCTCCTCACACTAGCGAGTAGCGTGGGCGGCACGGCGTGTGCCGGTGCGCAGCTCGACCTCCTCACTCCGGCGAGCAGCGCGGGAGGCGCGGCGCGGCCTTCTCCCTCCGGCGCCTCCTCACTCCAGCAAGCAATGTGGCCTCCTTCTTCCTGAGCCTCCTCACTCCGGCGCGGCCTCCGTCCAGCGCGGCCTCCTCCTCTCCCTCCGTCGCGGGGCCTCCCTTCGGCAGCGGCGCTTTTCTCCGATGAGGTCGGGCGCAGCCAACAGCTCTACTCCGGCGAGTTTGGCATGGTGACCAGCTTAGCTATTGGGCGCGTGCGGCCTCTACTCTATTCATGCGGGTGGCAAGCATCTTTGCCCCGGCGAGCTCTGCAGAAGAAGCTCTGGACGTGCGGTGGACAAGACTGTTGGTCTAGTTTTTTTAATAATAAAAAAATGCTTTGCCGTCTGTGTTGTTTCTGCCTGATGGCAAAGTAGTCTTGCTGACGGCAAAACACCCACGCCGTCCGTCGGGGCTACGGGTCTGTTAGGTCGCAATTTTTGCCGTTTGGCTGGCCTCGCTGATGGCAAATACAATTGGCTGACGGCAAAGTCTTTGCCGTCATACATAAAAAATAGCAGACGACAAAGTATTCTTTGCCGATTTATCTTTGTCGTTTGACTTTGCCGTCTACTTTCTGACGGCAAACTCTTTGCCATATGGATTTACGTCTTTGCCGTCTGTGATCCATGCTGCAAGAAAATAAATACAACTACGTACATACATACGAGTGGGGTATCATGCGTACTCGCGCATACGTATGGCCAGGGCTCGTGTACATGGAGAGTCAACGTACAGCAGCAATGACATCCTATTCATAGGTAGCCAACCGACTGGGTCGGAACACAGAAACAACGCCGTGTTCATCGAGAGGCAACCGAGTGGTCGAAATGCGTCATGTTCATTTGGAGCCAACCGACTTGGATGGTACAGCCGAAACGGGCCCCCGTTCATCGGCTGGGGTTGTGGCGTACTGCAAAACGGACGAAACAGAGTTCTCTTCGACCGCCTATGGTCAAAATGGGGTCCTGTTCATCAGGAGGGGTGTGGCGTACCGCAAAATGGATGAAACAGACTTCTCTTCGACCGCCTATGGTCGAAACAGGGTTCTGTTCATCGGGGGGAGGGGGGTTAGCGTAGCACGAAACGGAGGAAACAGACTTTTCGCCAAGCGCCTACATTCGAAACATGGTCTTGTTCATCGGGAGGGGTGTGGTATACCACAAAACGAGACTACACCAGCTACTCTTCATCCACCATCGACTTCCTCTAGCCTCCATCGACTACTGTTCATCAAGCCTTCACGGGGTCCTATTCATCCACACCAACCCGGCTGGGGTGCGTCGACCTCCTCGGGGTCTGTCGTGGTTTTTTCACGGCAGATGTCCTAGAGAAAGGACTTAGTCATGGAGCCATCGCGATGGGTTAGCTTGAAGGGGTTAAAGCGTACACAGGGACGCAAGAGAGTTAATACTAGTTTGGCCCCTTCGATGAAGGTAAAAGCCTACGTCTAGTTGTGATGGAATTGATGGGGTTTCGATGACTAGGGAGCAAACAAGCTTCACCTATGTATCGAGTTGTTGTCTGTCTTTGAACCGCCGCCGGGTCGTCCCCTTATATACACGAGGACACCCGTCGGTTCACAGAGTCCCAACACCGGTCCATATTCGTATCCGGGTTGGTCTCTCCCTATTCCTAACTTACAATACAAGTTTATATACAAATGCCGGTTTACGGCTACAAGTATAAAACCGATCACGGGCCTTAGGCCCTTGTCTGTCTTCTTGGGCTTTAGTACTCTTGAACTACTGATGAAGTTGACCCGGCCCAGATATGCCGGTTTACGCCCAGCGGTAATATCCCCAACATTAGGCCCCAGATTGATTTGAACGGGTTCATGTCAATCCTTTAGCAAAAACTTCATCTTCAACATCTTCTCATAAATTGGTAAATCGCCATGATGTCATCTTCTCCGATTGCTGTAAACCGGAGTGACGTCACCTGTCATAACAAATCTTATCCATTATGCTTCCTTGATTAATAGATCTGCGGAAATTGAGGCAACAGCTCCATTTCGTGGCCCCTTGATTGTCGTGCCTGACACATGTCCTTTTGCCTTATAAATAGGACCGAAAGGTCATTTCCTTTATCCCCTTCGTTCCTTTCTTCTTCGTCTTCCTCGCGTTGCCATCAACCTGAATGCACCAGAGCACCGCGGCAACCTTCCGCGTCTTCCTCAACTCTGGTAAGCTTTCTGCTCTTCTCAACACAGATCTGTTCTAGGGTTTCATGTTCTTCTATTGTTCATCACCTGTTCCATGTTCATACGATAGCTCCTAGATGCATCTGTGAATCCTTGCTCTGTGTAGCGGTAGGTTTTAGCATCCGCCTTCAGTTTCATGCCTCAAGACCATAGATCTATATGTATCTCTGCCCATTGATTCAGTACTATTCTTTTTTGAACCTTGAATATTTTTCCTTCCTTTCTGAACTTGCTTCAGATCCGTTGCTATAGAGAAGTCTTGTGAAATCTGTTTCTGTAAACTTACTCATCTGCTTCAATGTTTAGACCAGGCGGTTTAACTTTGTAGAAAAAATTGCCAAACCGGTATATACCATTAGTCCCCTTGTTGAACCGCCAGTTGTTGTTTCTTCATAAAACTCTGGTTTAGATAGATCTGTCTCCGGTGTAACATTTTTTGAACCGGGATCATCTACCTTGTAGATTTCATCATGGCCAAGCAAGTATATGAGTGCAACTGGGTTCCTTCTCGCGTCACAGAGGCTGAATTGAACGATTTAGTCCTGATCGGCGCCTTAGTAAGTAAAGATACCATCCATTGGAGGGCTCCTGGCAACGAATGCCCTCCCACACCTCAAGAAGGAGAGGTCGTTGTTTTCATAGATCACTTAGCCCGGGGCTTTAAGCCGCCCAGTTCTAAATTTTACCGGGACGTGTTAGCCGATTTTCAACTCCATCCACAAGACACTGGCCCCAACTCGGTTACAAACATGTGTCATTTCCAAGTGCTCTGTGAGGCGTTCTTTCATGAGGAGCCCACAGTGGAATTGTTCAGAGACTGTTTCCATCTAAACCGTCGTACTGAATTTACTGACGGTTCCAATGCGGAGTTGGGTGGCGTGGCGATTCAGAAAAGGAAAGAAGTCACATACCCTCACGCCAAACTGCACAGCCACCCCAAAGAATGGAATCAAACATGGTTCTATTGCAAAGACACCTCCCCTGCTGGTGAAAATCCCTTGCGTGGCTTTCGTCCGGAGCGGCTCAACAATACACACCCCTTTTCGCAAAGGTTGACTGCCCAGGAGAGAAGCAAATATGCTCCTCAATTATTGAAGCTCAGAGCCTTTATTGCCAACGGTTTAACAGGGGTTGACCTCGCCAGTTGTTGGATATCCTGGAGCGTACTGCCCCTTAGCCAGCGCTCCGGTTTGATGTGCGAGTATACTGGCAATGTTGATGACCCACTGCGACATTCCAACATCCAGCTCACCGATGAAGAAATCACAGAGGCTGTGAATAAGATGCTGAATGAACCGGAACACATCTGTGCTAAAACCGGCCTGCTTCCCTTCTGTGCCACCAACAAACCGCCAGCTGTAAGAGTTTGACTTTTCTTTTTGCTAAATCTGCTATTGATATATCTGGTCATTGTTTAATATCAGTGTTTGTGTAACCAGGGCAATGATCCGTTTTGGAGGAAGAAACTGCCGCAGGAGAAACCAGAAAATCCAGCCAAACCGGAAAGAGCAACCCGGCAAAAGACTAAAGCTGTGCAGAAGACTGCCCACAGGAAAAGAACCACTACATCCTCTAACCCGGCCCCTGATGATGACATGGATAATCCGGACCTTGAGGTAGGGCTTGACTCACTTGGCTTATTCTTCATGCGTCTTATTGATGATGATATTTGTCAGGATGATGTCGAAGCCAGCCATGCTGATGCTGTAGAGGTAATTATTCTCTCTTCCGATTCAGAACCTTTGCCTTCACTAAAAATCCGTCAGGAAAACCGGAAAGTTAAATTTTCTCATCCTCTTGCTTATTTGGATCCCAAATTTCTTATGAAGACCCAACAGCATGAAGCTCGTCGCACAACCCGGCACAGCGGCCAGGTAGTTACCTCCGTCGGTTTACCGAACAGTCCGGTTCGGAAACGCCGTTCAGAGGTCTCTAATTTGTTTGTCAGTGCTTGTCCTAAAGCGGGCTGCTTTCTTCAACCTCTTAATCCATCTGACTCCGATTACCAGGTTACTTCGCACTCATCCTCTGGCGAGTCATCAGCTACTCAGCTGCCACCTCTCAAAACAGTGCTTGGGTAAGCTATACTTATCATAATATTTGCAACACATCGCCTTGGAACATATGTTGTATTTGATTTTGTTATTCCTTTCAGGGCCAAACCTAGGCCAAGCAAGAAGGCTCGCCTAGACAAAGCGGCCGAAGAAGATGCCGTCCTTGAACCGGGCAAGACACCAGATCTTGAAGCGGCTATTCCTGAGGATATACCCAATGATCCACCGCAGCAAGACGACGATCTTATTGCTGAAGATAGACCTATTGATACCTCAAATCCTGTCAATCAGCCCACAAGCTCTATCCGGAATGAGACATCCACCGGTCCAACAAAACCTACTGACAAGCCAACAGCCCCAGTGCAAACCGGCGATACCAAGGATGATGAGGTTGTCATTACTGGCACTGGCCATACAGAGCCAAACAATCCTGTCGCTTTGTCCAAACACTCTACCAAGGAAGAAGTTGCTGCCTTTGGCAAAGGCAAGTGGAATGCTGATCTGGCGACTTATGCTTCTCTTAACGCCCAAGATATCCATTCCGGCTACCTGAACCGGCTGTATACCAGTCGTGACTATGAAGCCGGTCTGGTTAACATGATGAAAGATAAATATGAGGTAACTTCCATATGCTCTTTCCTGTTTGTATGCTTCAGTTCTTGCTGACTCTCCTAGCCCCCAAGGGCCGGTTTGTAATCTTCTTTCAAACCGGGACTTACTAATATAAATCTTAATGTTTTGAAATTCGCTGATGTAGCCCCCAAGGGCCGGTTCAACTTAGCATAGTTAAACCAGGACTTTAAATAATTGAGATTGCCGCATCAGAATACATACGAGCGAATAGCCATTAGCCCCCAAGTGCCAAGTTGAATACTTGTATTGATCTTGGGACTTTGTAAGCAATTGAAAAATGAAGATCAAATATGCATTAGTCCCCAAGTGCCAAGTGCATAACTTGTTATGTGGTTGGTACTTTAATCCTTGTACCGTTTTGCTGAATCGTATAACTGTCTGCGTGCAGGCTGAGCTGAAGACGAAAGAAAGCCAAGTCGCCGATCTCCAAGAAAATGTGAAATCCCAACAAGATGAAACCTCCAAAGCCAAAGAGGAGTTAACCAGCGCTTTAAGCGCCATGGAATAGCTCAAGGAGGGCTTTAAGAAAGAATGGGCGGATTGGGTTACTGAAAAATCCGCTTTAACCAAACGAGCACAAGATGCCGAGGCTGCACTTAAACCGGTGGCGGACGAATTGGCCAGCATAAAGCGGCGTGTGCATGCCATGACCAGTGCTATCTTTGGTAAGCTGGTTTGATTTCTAAATTGCCTCAACCGTCTTATAGAGCTACCGGTTTGTTAATCCTTTTTGACACTGCAGGGACACGCATTGGTCATCTAAGGTCAGATGTGCGGAAGAAATTGAAGGCCGCCTATACACTGATCGAACAACTGTATACTGGTGCACAACGGATCATCAGTACTGCATCTCCCAACAAACCGGCGCCCACTTTGATTCAGGACACTCTGCAGAAACTGGTGGTGCTTCATGCTCTGGTTGAAGAACTGAAGAAATTTGCTGCCCGAACCAGCACGATCAACGCCTTAATCCAGGCTAAAGCTTGGGTGCCAGATTTTGATCCTATTGAAGCGGCTCAGGGCTATCCTAGCTTGAAGGAAGACGGGTCAGAATTTGGTGAAGCGGATCTGCGAGCAATAAACCGGGAGGTGCGTCCGCTGGCTTGTCAATTGGCTGAAGAAGCAGACTTGTCTCACTATCAAGCTCATTATGACAATCAAAACAAGCGAGTAACTGCACCAATTCATGAAGCGGGAAATCTTATCCCTCCAATCCGTAAGCATACTTATGCTCCCGATATTGAACCGTCATTGCTGATCCATGATGAAGCTGTCTTTCGAGCATTAATGGGAATCGACTGGACAACTGTTGATTTCCAGCTGCTGGGTAGAGAAACTGGAGCTGAAGCGGCTGGTGGCCAAGCTTGAACCGGAAGCCGTTTTAAAACTGCTTCTTCCTTGCGAAAAACAATGATCTTATTGTGGGCACCATGTTGCCTTGTAATAGGCTAGCTGATACTTTTGATGTTGATATGCCTCCGTGCATAATTACTGCAACTTGCTCTTCCTTTGGGTGATGAACTTTCCAAAGTACTTTTTGTAATAAAAAATCTTAGAGTACCACCGCGGTTGTACTGTCAGGCGGAATATGATGTCTGCATACATAAAATCAAGACATCTGAATTTTTTTAAGTATATGACCAAAATTTTGAGATACATAATACCTGCCATCATTGAACGCGAAGTTGGCTTGGCCAATCTTGAAGCGGAGTTTTATAAACCCACTCTGTTGGAGGAGATAGCAGCTCCTATATACGATGCCGGTTTACCATGTAAACCGTGCTGGGTTATAATAAACACCGTGTTACTCCATAATAGGATGTTAACAAAAATCAAACCGAGCAAATAATCGGCTGGAAAAAATGGACCGTGTTCTGTCTATTGACAGTGTGAACCGGTTGAAAACTTTGTCGGTTTAAAAAACGCAAATAAAAAGAAAGAAATATCTTTCAAATAAAGGTGCAAAGCAAAGGCAATGACAAAACTTATTTGAACTAATCAGATGGCGTTACCATGGCCGAACACGACCAAGATCCCGATAGGTGTAACTATGGTTCTAGTCAGCCAGGTCCCCAAATGTGATACGTCTCCAACGTATCTATAATTTTTGATTGCTCCATGCTACTTTATCTACTATTTTGGACTATATTGGGCTTTATTTTCCACTTTTATATTATTTTTGGGACTAACCTATTAACCGGAGGCCCAACCCAGAATTGCTGTTTTTTGCCTATTTAAGTATTTCGAGGAAACAGAATATCAAATGTTGTCCAAACAGAATGAAACCTTCAGGAACGTGATCTTCTCATCGAACATGATCCAGGAGACTTGGACCCTACTCCCAGAAGTTTCCGGGGAGGTCACGAGGGTGGAGGGCGCGCCCCCCTGGGCGCGCCCCCCTGCCTCGTGGGCCCCTCGGAGCTCCACCGACGTGCTCCTTCCTCCTATATATACCTATGTACCCCCATTAGACCAGAGACGGAGCCAAAAACCTAATTCCACCGCCGCAACTTCCTGTATCCACGAGATCCCATCTTGGGGCCTATTCCAGAGCTCCACCGGAGGGCTTCTACATCAACACCATAGCCCTTCCGATGAAGTGTGAGTAGTTTACTTCAGACCTTCGGGTCCATAGCTAGTAGCTAGATGGCTTCTTCTCTCTTTTTGGATCTCAATACAATGTTCTCCCCCTCTGTCGTGGAGATCTATTCGATGTAATCTTCTTTTTGCGGTGTGTTTGTTGAGACCGATGAATTGTGGGTTTATGATCCAACTTATCTATGTATAATATTTGAATCTTCTCTGAATTCTTTTATGTGTGATCGAGTTATCTTTGCAAGTCTCTTCGAATTATCCGTTTGGTTTGGCCAACTAGATTGGTAGTTCTTGCAATGGGAGAAGTGTTTAGCTTTGGGTTCAATCTTGCGGTGTCCTTACTCAGTGACAGAAAGAGTTGCAAGGCACGTATTGTATTGTTGCCATCGATGATAACAAGATGGGGTATTTATCATATTGCATGAATTTATTCCTCTACAGCATGTCATCTTGCTTAAGGCGTTACTCTGTTTTTAACTTAATACTCTAGATGCATGCTGGATAGCGGTCGATGAGTGGAGTAATAGTAGTAGATGCAGGCAGGAGTCGGTCTACTTTTCAAGGACGTGATGCCTATATACATGATCATACCTAGATAACCTTATAACTATGCTAAATTCTATCAATTGCTCAACAGTAATTTTTTCACCCACCGTAGAATATCTATGCTCTTGAGAGAAGCCACTAGTGAAACCTATGGCCCCCGGGTCTATTCTCATCATATCAATCTCCATTACTTTATTTTACTTGTTTTTCTTTTACTTTTCACTTTGCATCTTTATACCAAAAATATTATCTCTATCAGATCTCACTCTCATAAGTGACCGTGAAGGGATTGACAACCCCTAAGCGTTGGTTGTGAGTTGCTACCGTTTTGTGTAGGAACGAGGGACTTGCGCGTGACCTCCTACTGGATTGATACCTTGATTCTCAAAAACTGAGGGAAATACTTACGCTACTGTGCTGCATCACGCCCTCCTCTTCGGGGAAAACCAACGCTAGCTCGAGACGTAGCAAGAAGGATTTCTCGCGCCGTTGTCGGGGAGGCCTACGCCAAGTCAAGTCAAGATTTACTCTCCCGTCAACGAGCCATTTCTGGCGCCGTTGCCGGGGAAGCCTACGCAAAAGTCAACATACCAAGTACCCATCACAATCTCTATCTCTCACATTACATTATTTTCCATTTGCTTCTCGTTTTCCTCTCCCCCACTTCACCCTTGCCATTTTATTCGCCCTCTGTTTCCCTTTGCCTTTTGTTTGCTCGTGTGTTAGTTTGCTTGCTTGTTGTGATGGCCCAAGATGCTACCAAATTGTGTGACTTCACCAATACCAATAACAATGATTTCCTTAGCACTCCGATTGCTCCTCTTGCCAATACCGAATCTTGTGAAAGCAATACTGCTTTGTTGAATCTTGTTATGAAAGATCAATTTGTCGGCCTTCCTAGTGAAGATGCCGCTACTCATCTAAATGGCTTTGTTGATTTATGTGATATGCAAAAGAAAAAGGATGTCGATAATGATGTTGTTAAATTGAAGCTATTTCCTTTTTCGCTTAGAGATCATGCTAAAGCGTGGTTTTCATCTTTGCCTAAAAATAGTATTGATTCTTGGAACAAGTGCAAAGATGCTTTTATCTCTAAGTATTTTCCTCCCGCTAAGATTATCTCTCTTAGGAATGATATTATGAATTTTAAGCAACTTGATCATGAACATGTTGCACAAGCTTGGGAGAGAATGAAATTAATGCTACGTAATTGTCCTACTCATGGTTTGAACTTCTGGATGACTATACAAAAAATTTATGCTGGACTGAATTTTGCTTCTATAAATCTTTTAGATTCGGCCGCGGGAGGCACTTTTATGGAAATCACTTTAGGAGATGCTACTAAACTCCTAGATAATATTATGGTCAATTATTCTCAATGGCATACTGAAAGATCTACTAATAAAAAAGTGCATGCTATAGAAGAAATCAATGTTTTGAGTGAAAAGATGGATGAACTTAGGAATTTATTTGGTAAGAGTGTTTCTTCTGATCCCAATAATATGCCTTTATCTACTTTGCTTGAGAATAATAATGAATCTATGGATGTGAATTTTGTTGGTAGGAATAGTTTTGGTAACAACGCATATAGAGGGAATTGTAATTCTAGGCCTTATCCTAGTAATCCTTCTAATAATTATGGAAATTCCTACAACAACTCTTATGGAAATTTTAATAAGATGCCCTCTGAATTTGAGAGTAGTGTTAAAGAGTTTATGAATTCGCAAAAGAATTTCAATGCTTTGCTTGAAGAGAAATTGCTTAAAGTTGATGATTTGGCTAGGAACGTTGATAGAATTTCTCTTGAGGTTGATTCTTTAAAGCTTAGATCTATTCCTCCTAAGCATGATATCAATGAGTCTCTCAAAGCCATGAGAATTTCCATTGATGAGTGCAAAGAAAGAACCGCTAGGATGCGTGCTTACAAAGATGCCTTTATTAAAGCGTGTTCTTCTAAATCCTATGAAAATCAAGATGAAGATCTGAAAGTTATAGATGTGTCCCCTATTAAATCGTTGTTTTGCAATGTGAATCTTGATGAATCTGATTATGATCTTCCCTTACCTAGAAGGCGTTCTAAGAATTCTGAGTTTTTAAATCCTGATGATGAAATTGATAAAAAAGGGATTGAAAGAAATAAAAATCTAGATATTGATAAACCCACTATTTTGGATCTCAAGGAATTTAACTATGAAAATTTCTCTTTAATTGATTTTATTTCCTTGTTGCAATCCGTGTTAAATTCTCCTCATGCTTATAGTCAAAATAAGGCCTTTACCGAACACATTGTTGACGCCTTAATGCAATCTTATGAAGAAAAGCTTGAGTTGAAAGTTTCTATCCCTAGAAAACTCCATGATGAGTGGGAACCTACAATTAAGATTAAAATTAAAAATTACGAGTTTCATGCTTTGTGTGATTTGGGTGCTAGTGTCTCTACTATCCCCAAAGCTTTGTGTGATTTGTTAGATTTCCGTGACTTTGATGATTGCTCTCTAAACTTGCATCTTGCGGATTCCACTATTAAAAAGCCTATGGGAAGAATTAATGATGTTCTTATTGTTGCAAATAGGAATTATGTGCCCGTAGATTTTATCGTTCTTGATATAGATTGCAATCCTTCATGTCCTATTATTCTTGGTAGACCTTTCCTTAGAACGATTGGTGCAATTATTGATATGAAGGAAGGGAATATTAAATTCCAATTTCCCTTAAAGAAGGGCATGGAACACTTTCCTAGAAAGAAAATAAAATTACCATATGAATCTATCATCAGAGCCACTTATGGATTGCCTACCAAAGATGGCAATACCTAGATCTATCCTTGCTTTTATGCCTAGCTAGGGGCGTTAAACGATAGCGCTTGTTGGGAGGCAACCCAATTTTATTTTGTGTTTTTTGTTTTTGGTTCTGTTTAGGAATAAATAATCCATCTAGATTCTGTTTAAATGTGGTTTTATCTTTTAATTAGTGTTTGTGCCAAGTTAAACCTATTAGATCTTCTTGGAAGATAGTTATTTGATCTTGCTGTAATTTCCAGAATCTTTGCGCTCAGTGCCTGAATTGTCAAAAATCACCAGAACGTGATAAAATAGTGATTCCAATTGATGCTGATCAATAAACAAATTTCCCAGGTCGTCTAATTTTGGTAGAATTTTTTGGGTTCCAGAAGTTTGCATTAGTAACAGATTACTACAGACTGTTCAGTTTTTGACAGATTCTGTTTTGCGTGTGTTGTTTGCTTATTTTGATGAATCTATGGCTAGTAAAATAGTTTATAAACCATAGAGAAGTTGGAATACAGTAGGTTTAACACCAATACAAATAACGAACAAGTTCACTACAGTACCTTAAAGTAGTCTTTTGTTTTCTTTCTCTAACGGAGCTCACGAGATTTCTATTGAGTTTTGTGTTGTGAAGTTTTCAAGTTTTGGGTGAATTCTTTTGATGGATTATGGAACAAGGAGTGGCAAGAGCCTAAGCTTGGGGATGCCGATGGCATCCCCAAGATAATCCAAGGACACCAAAAAGTCAAAGCTCGGGGATGCCCCGGAAGGCATCCCCTCATTCGTCCACTTCCATCGGTAATTTACTTGGAGCTATATTTTTATTCACCACATGATATGTGTTTTGCTTGGAGCGTCTTGTATTATTTGTGTCTTTGCTTGTTAGTCTACCACAATCATCCTTGCTGTACACACCTTTTTAGAGAGCCATGTATGAATTGAAATTTGTTAGAATACTCTATGTGCTTCACTTATATCTTTTGAGCTTGATAGTTTACTCTATGTGCTTCACTTATATCTTTTTCAGCGTGATAATTTTTGCTCTAGTGCTTCACTTAGATCTTTTAGAGCACGGTGGTGGTTTGTTTTAAAGAAACATGATCTCTCATGCTTCACTTAGATTATTTTGAGAGTCGTTAATAGCATGGTAATTTGCTTAATGTTAATATACTTGGTATTCAAGATATGTTAAACTTTCTTTTTAGTGGGTTGAATACTAAGATAAGTTTGATGCTTGATAATTGTTTTGAGATATGGAGGTGATAATATCATAGTCGTTCTAGTTGAGTAGTTGTGAATTTGAGAAATACTTGTGTTGAAGTTAGCAAGTCCCGTAGCATGCACGTATGGTTAAAGTTGTGTAACAAGTTTGAAGCATGAAGTGTACCTGGCTTGTGCATCCTTATGAGTGGCGGTCGGGGACGAGCGATGGTCTTTTCCTATCAATCTATCCCCTAGGAGCATGCGTGTAGTACTTGATTTTTGATGACTTCTAAATTTTTGCAATAAGTATATGAGTTCTTTTGACTAATGTTGAGTCCATGGATTATACGCACTTTTACCTTTCCGCCATTTGCTAGCCTCTTCGGTACCGTGCATTGCCCTTTCTCACATTGAGAGTTGGTGCAAACTTCGCCGGTGCATCCAAACCCCGTGATATGATACGCTCTTTCACACATAAACCTCCCTATATCTTCCTCAAAACAGACACCATACCTACCTATCATGGCATTTCCATAGCCATTCCGAGATATATTGCCATGCAACTTCCATCATCATCATCATCATGACATGCTTTACTTTTGTCATATTGCCATTGCATGATCTTGTAGTTGACATCGTATTTGTGGCAAAGCCACCATGCATTATTTTTCATACATGTCACTCTTGATTCATTGCACCATCCCGGTACACCGTTGGAGGAAGTCATATAGAGTCATATCTTGTTCTAGTATCGAGTTGTAATCAATAGAAGTGTGATGATCATCATTATTAGAGCATTGCCCAATCAAAAAAAGAGAAAGGCCAAAAATAAAGGAAAAAAAGAAAGTCCCAAAAAAGAGAAAATAGAAAGGGAAATGCTACTATCTCTTTTTCCACACTTGTGCTTCAAAGTAGCACCTTGTTCTTCATGTAGTGAGTCTCATATATTGTGCTTCAAAGTAGCACCATGATTTTCATATAGTGAGTCTCATAATTTGTCTTGTTCATACTAGTGGTAATTTTTCATTATAGAACTTGGCTTGTATATTCCAACGATGGGCTTCCTCAAAATACCCTAGGTCTTCATGAGCAAGCAAGTTGGATGCACACCCACTAGTTTTCTTTTGTTGAGCATTCTTAGCTCTAGTGCATCCGTTGCATGGCAATCCCTACTCCTTGCATTAACATCAATTGATGGGAATCTCCATAGCTCATTGATTAGCCTCGTTGATGTGAGACTTTCTCCTTTTTTGTCTTCTCCACACAATCCCCATCATCATATTCTATACCACCCATAGTGCTATGTCCATGGCTCGCGCTCATGTATTGCGTGAAGGTTGAAAAAGTTTGAGATTATTTGAGTATGAAACAATTGCTTGGCTTGTCATCGGGGGTATAGAAGTTGGGAACATCTTTTGTGTGAGGAAAATGAAGCATAACCTAACTATATGATTTTGTAGGGATGAACTTCCTTTGGCCATGTTATTTTGAGATGACATAATTGTTTGATTAGTATGCTTGAAGTATTATCATTTTTATGTCAATATGAACTTTTGTCTTGAACCTTTCGGATCTGAATATTCATACCATCATTAAGAATATTTCATTGAAATTATGCCAAAGTATCACTCTGCATCAAAAATTCTCTTTTTTATCATTTACCTACTCGAGGACGAGCAGGAATTAAGCTTGGGGATGCCTGATACGTCTCCAACGTATCTATAATTTTTGTTTTCTCCATGCTACTTTATCTACTGTTTTGGACTATATTGGGCTTTATTTTCCACTTTTATATTATTTTTGGAACTAACCTATTAACCGGAGGCCCAGCCAAGAATTGCTGTTTTTTGCCCATTTCAGTATTTTGAGGAAACAGAATATCAAACATAGTCCAAACGGAATGAAACCTTTGGGAACGTGATCTTCTCACCGAACGTGATCTAGGAGACTTGGACCCTACTCCAAGAAGTTTCTTGGGAGGTCATGAGGGTGGAGGGCGCGCCCCCTGGGCGCGCTCCCCTACCTCGTGGGCCCCTCGGAGCTCCACCGACGTGCTCCTTCCTCCTATATATACCTACGTACCCCCATTAGACCAGAGACGGAGCCAAAAACCTAATTCCACCGCCGCAACTTCCTGTATCCACGAGATCCCATCTTGGGGCCTATTCCAGAGCTCCACCGGAGGGCTTCTACATCAACACCATAGCCCTTCCGATGAAGTGTGAGTAGTTTACTTCAGACCTTCGGGTCCATAGCTAGTAGCTAGATGGCTTCTTCTCTCTTTTTGGATCTCAATACAATGTTCTCCCCCTCTGCCGTGGAGATCTATTCGATGTAATCTTCTTTTTGCGGTGTGTTTGTTGAGACCGATGAATTGTGGGTTTATGATCCAACTTATCTATGAATAATATTTGAATCTTCTATGAATTCTTTTATGTATGATTGAGTTATCTTTGCAAGTCTCTTAGAATTATCCGTTTGGTTTGGCCAACTAGATTGGTAGTTCTTGCAATGGGAGAAGTGTTTAGCTTTGGGTTCAATCTTGCGGTGTCCTTACTCAGTGACAGAAAGAGTTGCAAGGCACGTATTGTATTATTGCCATCGAGGATAACAAGATGGGTTATTTATCATATTGCATGAATTTATTCCTCTACATCATGTCATCTTGCTTAAGGCGTTACTCTGTTTTTAACTCAATACTCTAGATGCATGCTGGATAGCGGTCGATGAGTGGAGTAATAGTTGTAGATGCAGGAAGGAGTAGGTCTACTTGTCACGGACGTGATTCCTATATACATGATCATACCTAGATAACCTCATAACTATGCTAAATTCTATCAATTGCTCAACAATAATTTGTTCACCCACCATAGAATATCTATGCTCTTGAGAGAAACCACTAGTGAAACCTATGGCCCCCGGGTCTATTCTCATCATATCAATCTCCATTACTTTATTTTACTTGTTTTGCTTTTACTTTTCACTTTGCATCTTTATACCAAAAATTCCAAAAATATTATCTCTATCAGATCTCACTCTCGTAAGTGACCGTGAAGGGATTGAAAACCCCTAAGCGTTGGTTGCGAGTTGCTACCATTTTGTGTAGGAACGAGGGACTTGCGCGTGACCTCCTACTGGATTGATACCTTGATTCTCAAAAACTGAGGGAAATACTTACGCTACTGTGCTGCATCTCCCCCTCCTCTTCGGGGAAAACCAACGCTAGCTCGAGACGTAGCAAAATGAAACCGTGGAATTTACGCCGATCAAGTGGCATGGTAATGGTTCGGGTTCGACCAAGCCCCCAAGTGATTATGTGGCCTTAGGCCGATCAAGAGGCATGACTGGTTCAGACATGACCAAGTCCCCAAGTGATCTGGTGGCTCTCGCCTATCAAAAGGTATTGTATTGGTTCGGACACGACCAAACCCCCAAGTGATATAACCTGACGCTTTTTTTAAAAAGCTCACTCAAGGGGTAAACCGGAGGCCGCTTTAGAACAGCTCCGTGTAACCACACATGATGTAAAAGAACGGATACCCCGCTTTAGCTGAGGTTCCGGTTTATTATATTTAATCATAATATATACATCGTCATAATATGTACATAAGTAGAGCCAATGGCTTAGGTATAGTAAGGCCGAAGATGAGCTATGTTCTACGGCCTGTTGGTCTCCTCCTCTGATGTACGTGAGTCCTTATGCTCTCGAATATCGATCAGATAATATGATTCGTTGTGTAGATTCCTGCTGACCACGAAAGGCCCCTCCCAAGGTGGGGATAGGTTATGCATATCAGTCTGATCTTGAATGAGTTGAAGCACCAAATCTCCTTCCTGAAAGGTTCTGGTTCTGACTCGGCGACTGTGATAACGACGAAGATCCTGTTGGTAAATCGCCAAGCGGGCAGCTGCTATGTCACATTCTTCATCCAACAGGTCCAAAGCGTCTTGCCGTGCTGTCTCATTCTCCGCTTCAACATAAGCCGTCACACGAGGTGAATCATGACAGATATCACTGGGGAGAACCGCCTCCGCTCCATAAACCATGAAAAACGGTGTGTATCCTGTTGATATGTTGGGTGTTGTATTGATGCTCCATAACACAGATGGTAATTCTTCTACCCAACAACCCGGCGTTCTCTGTAAAGGAGCCATGAGCCGGGGCTTGATGCCTCTCAAAATCTCTTGATTAACCCTTTCTGCTTGACAATTGGACTGTGGGTGTTCCACTGATGAAACGTCAAGCCGGATATGCTCCCGTCCGCAGAACTCCTTCATGGCACCCTTGGACAAATTGGTACCGTTATCTGTGATGATACTGTGTGGAAAACCAAACCGGAAAATCACTTTTTTGATGAACTGAACCGCCATGGCCGCATCACACTTGCTAACAGGTTCTGCCTCCACCCACTTTGTAAACTTATCAACCACCACCAGGAGGTGGGTCTTCTTATCTCTGGACCTTTTGAAAGGCCCAACCATATCCAGCCCCCAAGTCACAAATGGCCAAGTAATTGGAATCATTCTCAATTCTTGAGCCAGCACATGGGCACGTCTTGAAAACCTTTGGCAACCATCACATCGTCTGACCAAATCCTCCGCATCAGCATGGGCAGTTAACCAATAGAAGCCATGACGAAACGCTTTTGCCACCAGAGATTTTGAACCGACGTGGTGACCACAATCTCCTTCGTGGATCTCACGCAAAATTTCACGGCCTTCTTCAGGAGACACATAGCGTTGAAACGCCCCTGACACACTGCAATGATGCAACTCGCCATTGATAATAGTCATGGACTTGGATCGCCGGATTATATGTCGGGCCAGAGTCTCATCCCTTGGCAACTCGCCCCGGTTCTTGTACACCAGGTAAGGAAGCGTCCAATCCGGAATAACATGAAGAGCTGCCACCAATTGAGACTCCGGATCAGGAATAGCCAAATCCGCTTAACTAGGGATCTTGACCGACGGGTTGTGCAGCACATCCAGAAAAACATTGGGCGGGACCGGTTTTGCGCTGAGAGCCCAGCCGGCTTAAGGCGTCCGCCGCTTCATTTTTCCACCGGTCCATGTGGTCCACCTGATAGCCTTTAAAATGACCTGCAACAATATCCACCTCACGATGATATGTTGCCATGAGTGGGTCCTTGGAGTCCCAAGTACCAGACACTTGCTGAGCCACAAGGTCCGAGTCACCGAAGCACTTAACTCGACTTAGATTCATCTCCTTAGCCATTCGGAGACCATGGAGCAAGGCTTCATACTCAGCTGCATTGTTAGTACAAGGGAACATTAAGCGGAGAACGTAACAAAACTTATCACCTCATGGGGAAGTTAATATGACTCCAGCCCCCGAGCCTTCCAATTGCCTGGATCCGTCAAAATGGATGGTCCAATATGTGTGATCCGGCTTTTCTTCAGGTGCTTGCATTTCCGTCCAATCATTGATGAAATCAACAAGTGCTTGAGACTTAACCGCCGTCCGAGGAACATACCTCAAACCGTGCAGCCCAAGCTCTATAGCCCACTTGGCAATCCGCCCAGTTGCTTCCCGGTTCTGGATGATATCCCCCAAAGGAGCAGAACTGACCACCGTAATTGGGTGCCCTTGGAAGTATTGTTTAAGCTTCCGGCTCGCCATAAAAACTCCATACACCAACTTCTGCCAATGCAGATACCTTTGCTTGGACTCAATGAGTACCTCGCTGATATAATAGACCGGACGTTGAACCGGATGCTCCTTACCTGCCTCCTTTCGCTCCACCACAATAGCCACGCTGACTGCCCGAGCATTAGCAGCAACATATAGCAGCAACGACTCCTTGTCAATGGGAGCGGCGAGCACAGGCGGATTGGCCAACTGCCGCTTTAAGTCCTCAAATGCTTCATCAGCAGCGGAACTCCAAACAAACTGATCCGTCTTCTTCAACATCTGATACAAATGGATTGCCTTCTCACCAAGACGGCTGTTAAACCGGCTTAATGCGGCAATCCGGCCTGCCAGGCGTTGAACATCATTGATACACTTTGGTTTAGCCAGGGAGGTGATGGCTGTGATCTTCTCCGGATTAGCCTCAATTCCCCTATTGGACACCAGAAAACCCAATAACTTGCCCGCCGGTTCCGCCAGTACACCAAAGACACACTTGTCCGGATTAAGCATCATCTTGTATGTCCTCAGGTTATCAAAGGTTTCCTTCAAATCATCAATCAGAGTCTCCTTCTCTCTGGATTTAACCACGATATCATCCACATAAGCATGTACCTTACGACCAATCTGCTTGTGAAGACAATTTTGCACACACCATTGATAAGTTCCCTAGGCACTCTTGAGCCCAAAGGGCATAGACACATAGCAGAAGGCTCCAAAGGGAGTTATGAACGCCGTTTTCTCCTGGTCCTTAACTGCCATTTTGATTTGATGATAACCAGAATATGCATCCAAAAAACTTAAACGCTCACAACCCGCCATAGCATCAATAATTTGATCATTACGGGGGAGGGCAAAAGGATCTGCTGGACAAGCTTTGTTAAGATCTGTGTAATCCACACACATACACCAGGTGCCATTTTTCTTAAGGACCAGCACCGGATTGGCAAGCCACTCAGGGTGAAAAACTTCAACAATAAACCAGCTGCTAAGAGCCTGGCTACCTCTTCTCCAATCGCCTTGCGTCTTTCTTCGTTAAACCGGCGGAGGAACTGTTTCACCGGTTTGTATTTAGGATCCACATTAAGGGTGTGCTCAGCGAGTTCCCTCGGTACACCTGGCATGTCAGAGGGCTTCCATGCAAAAATGTCCCGATTCTCACGGATGAACTCGATGAGCGCGCTTTCCTATTTCGGATCCAAGTTGGCACTGATGCTGAACTGCTTGGATGAATCGCCAGGTACAAAGTCAACAAGCTTAGTTTCTGCTGCCGATTTGAACTTTAGGGCCCGATCATGCTCCGTAGTTGGCTTCTTTAATGGTGTCATGTCTGCCGGATCAACATGGTCCTTATAATACCTCAGCTCCTCGGTGGCACAAACCGACTCTGCATAGGCCGCGTCTCCTTCCTCGCACTCCAAAGCTATTTTGCGGCTTCCGTGAACCGTTATTGTCCCCTTGTGACCTGGCATCTTGAGCTGCAAATACAAATAATAGGGCCGTGCCATAAACTTGGCATAGGCCGGTCGCCCAAATAGGGCGTGATATGGACTTTGGATTTTCACCACTTCAAACGTCAATGTCTCCAACCTGGAATCATGATCATCCCCAAAGGCCACCTCCAAAGCTATCTTACCAACGAGATATGCTGATTTGCTAGGCACTACCCCGTGGAACACCGTATTGGACGGTTTGAGATTTTTATCTGTTAGTCCCATATGACGGAAGGTCTCATAGTACAAGATATTAATGCTGCTCCCTCCATCCATGAGCACCTTGATGAACTTGTAACCTCCCACCTGAGGCGCCACCACCAGAGCCAACTGACCCAGATTGACAACCTGGGGAGGGTGATCCTCTCTGCTCCATATGATCGGCTGTTCAAACCAGCGTAGATAACGGGGTATGGCCGGTTCAACAGAGTTGACTGCCCTCCTCTGAACCTTCCGGTCTCGCTTGTCCAAGCTAGTGGTGAAGACATGGTACTGCCCACTGCTCAACTGCTTTGGGTTGCTCTGGTAACCTGACTATTGCTGCTGTTGGTTGTAACCACCCTGGTTGTTCTGACTATTTTGATTACTATGTCCGCCCGGATTACCATTAAATCCCGAACCGGAATTTCCTCCACCGTAACCCATCCCGGACCCTGAGCCACCGCCGGAGCCGTGGTCATACCGAAAGCATTAGAATTCTTGAACTCCTGCATAATGAAGCAATCCTTCCAAAGGTGGTTTGCTGGGGCCTCCTTCGTCCCATGTCTTGGACATGGCTGGCTCAGTAGATAGTTTAGGCGGTCCGGGTTAGGGTTGGGCGCCCCGTTGTGATTTTTCGGTTTACCCTTGCATCGCTAGCCATTGTCCTGCATGTTGGTATTAGCCACACAGTCCATGTTACCATTGGCTTTACGCTTGCCTCCACCACCGTTGCCTGCCCAGTGATGCTGCTGACCTTTGGAGTTGCTGTTCCTCTTTCCCTTCTCTGCCTTGTCATCATTAGATTCGGGATCCTTGGTACTATCAGAATCAACATATTTTACCAAAGCAGCCATGAGGGTCCCCATGTCAGTGCAATGTCGCTTCATTCGTCCCAACTTCAGCTTTAGGGGCCCAAACCGGCAATTGCCTTCTAGGGTTAATACAGCGGTGTCAGCCTTGATGCGGTCTGATGAATGTAACACTTGTGAAACCCGGCGCACCCAATGAGTCGTCGATTCTCCTTCCTCCTGGACAAAGGCAGCTAAGTCCACTATCGACATAGGCTGTTTACATATATCCTTGAAATTGCTGATAAACCGGGCTCGTAACTGGGCCCATGAATTGATGGAATTAGCCGGCAAGCTTTTCAACAAAGTACGGGCCGTTCCTTCAAGCATCATGGTGAAGTATTTCGCGCACGCCACATCATCCACATCCAGCATCTCCATGGCCATCTCATAGCTCTCCACCCATGTCTCTGGAGGTTGACCCGCCGTGTAATTTGGTATGGCTGTACGAGTATGCTTCCTGTTGGACCAAAACTATTCTCAGAAGCTCCTTGACCCGTCGCGTTTCTATTGCCTGCAGCGAGTCACCTTCGACAGGAATGGCCTCCAGCCGTGCAGCAGCGGCGACGAGATTGTCCATTGGGTTGGAGTAGTGACCCAGAGGTGTTAAGACAGCCTGAGGTATAACAACGTTTCGATGAGGCGGGTCCATCTGACGAGGCTGAACTGGTGCACTGGTCCTAGGGGCTTCCCCCCGGTTTCCCTCTAGCGGATTGCTGGTTCCTTCTCCTGGGGTGTTGAAAAGGTCTCTGGCCTCGAAAACCGGAGGCAAGCAGGATCGGTACTTCCTCCTCATGACTTCCTGCGATGCGCTCTGGTCCAACATGAGCCTGTAGGCTTGTGCGTCTAAAGCGGCCCGCTCTGTGGCCATCCTGGTGTCCTCAGCTGCCAGATCCGCCTTGGCCTGGGCGATCTGTTCCTTTATCTTTGCAATCTCCGCGTTGTGGATGTCCTGATCCGCCGGATTAGCTTCTACCATAAGTACAGCCAATGCATCAAATAGCTCTGATAGAACTTGAGCCGGCGGGCGCACAGGGCCTCCTGCCCCGGCAGCTGTCGCCGCTGCTGAACCGGAGGTTGTTGCCGCAGCGGTCGAAGAATGAAGCGCTGCTTGTGTGCCGGCCATGAATATTCCAACTCGGTTGGGCAGATCAGAGGGGTCTGGAATACTGTCGCCATCGGAACAACCCCCAATCCGGCCATCTTGTAGCTGATAAAGAGATTCGGTTTCCCCGGTCGATGACTCGTCATCGGAACAAACAACGGTCTCGCCGCGAGATTCCGATCTATCCTCATAACTTCCCCATGGATGACTCCCACGAAGGCACGCTTCATGGCCGGTTTAACCCGGGCGGATCATGCACACTGAGCCGTCTCGATGAGGTCGGTGCAGATGTCCGGCTCAGGGCCCGGTTCACCGATCTTGCCAAGGAAAACGTGAATGCCACCAAAGGGGACCCGGTACCCATACTCAACTGAACCGGCCTCGGGGCCCCATCCTGCATCGTCGATGTAGAGCTTGCCACGACGACTTTTAGTCATCCGGCCTACGGCGTAACCCTCGAGTCCTTCAAAGCGGCCCTCCAAGAACTTGAAACCATCGTGCGATAGCCCCACGATGGGCGCCAACTGTCGTGGTTTTGTCACGGCAGATTTTCTAGAGAAAGGACTTAGTCGTGGAGCCATCGCGACGAGTTAGCTTGAAGGGGTTAAAGCGGACACAGGGACGCAAGAGAGTTTATACTAGTTTAGCCCCTTCGATGAAGGTAAAAGCCTACGTCTAGTTGTGATGGAATTGATGGGGTTTCGATGACTAGGGAGCAAACAAGCTTCGCCTATGTTTCGAGTTGTTGTCTGTCTTTGAACCGCCGCCGGGTCGTCCCCTTATATACACGGGGACGCCCATCGGTTCACAGAGCCCCAACACCGGTCCATATTCGTATCCGGGTTGGTCTCTCCCTATTCCTAACTTACAATACAAGTTTATATACAAATGCCGGTTTACGGCTACAAGTCTAAAACCGATCACGGGCCTTAGGCCCTTGTCTGTCTTCTTGGGCTTTAGTACTCTTGAACTACTGATGAAGTTGACCCGGCCCAGATATGCCGGTTTATGCCCAGCGGTAATATCCCCAACAGGGTCCTATTCATCCAGCGGAAACCGCCTATACTACCATGGGGTCCCATTCATCCAACCCCCGTCAGCTGGGGTGGGGCGTACGAGAGGACGACATCAACAGGAACTATTCATCCATAGCCAACCAACAAGCTAGGTCAACTCACCACGTCCCGCGCAAGGGGCTCGATCGAGGCAAGTCTTCACTTGTTCCACATATCGCGTGCATGGCAGCAACGGGCACTGTTCATCTAGAGGCAACCTAACTGGCTACGTCTCGCACGTGGGCTAGATTGATCGACTTTAGTAAGCAGCAACATCGATCGATCACTTGGGTTCAGCTAGCAGTGAGGAATAGGTTGGGTTCAGTTAGCAGTGAAGGAATCACTCAGGTTTAGTTAGCAATGAAGGGATCGATTTGTCAACTTCAGTAAGCAGCAATGGAGAATGCATCAGACTCCACGAACTTGAAGTGGAGGAAGTGCCCCTTTGCTAAGTAGCATACCCGAGCGAAGGATTTCCACCCTTGGGTGAGATACATGATGCCGTTGACAAGGAACTCTACGTCCACCCAAAGGACGCCATTGAGGCAACCATTCACGCGCAACCACAACTTGAGCAGCGGGTCCACCTTCATTACCTTGGCGAAAGGGCGAGGGAGTCGTATCCTGCTCCTTGGCGGGTTGCGCAGCTCCATGATGTCCCCTGTGTGGCCTTCCACCAGGGGCGGGGCCACTAGAGGCGGAATCGCCAGCGCTCCAGTCTGACCTGCTTGACCATGAGCATCGCATTGACCACGACCTCGTCCTGTGGCCCCGCCCCGCGTGCTAGAGCCGGCCTCCATAGCCGCAGCCGAAGCAGAGGCCTGGTGTCGAGGAGAAGCTCTCGCTTCCACGGTGGAAGCACGAGCACGGCCTCTTCCTCTTGCCATGGTAGTGGAAGATGCAAGAAGAATGAAGGAGGGGGAGATGGATGAACATCGCTTCCCCACGCTCCCCTCCTTTTATAGGGGAAGGCGCATGGGCTGGATCTCCACTGCCCTAGGGAAACCGCCCCGCTCTACCAATCCCACGCCCTAAATTTTTGGCGGGCACTTTACTCCATCGGCCGCCCAGCCTTGCCAATCTGGTGTCCTGGCTCCTTTGATCAAGGCACTGCCACCACGACTGCCCTTCTGCGCCAATCCCGCGTCCAATGCCTAATCCGTGTTGTGGGGAACGGGGAGGAGTGACTGTAAAGGAGGGAGTGATGGCAGTTACTTCAAATCACACATGATCGTGGGCCTCCCCACACCAAACCTGGTGGCTACCCATGTACGCACATGCCCCTGGTTTCTGGCACATGCGACGTAAGCTATTTAAAAGACGAGGACGCTAGGAGGAAACCAGGGGTTAGCTCAAAGTTTAGGTTAATGAAGAAGCAAAGATGATCTCAAAACAATAGCATCATCCCAGCAAGGTCAATGTTGTTTCGTCTACGCATTGTTTGGGCCTCGCGCAATGATGCCCGACAACACATGTGGCCAAGGCCCGGGGGCTACTGTCGGTGTATTAAACGTGGGTTTATAATACCCTGACTTATACGAAGACAAGTAGTAGCTTCCCTAGGAAGGATAAATTTTCAACAAATATTTTGCAAGCTAAAAGAAGCAACTCTTCGAGAGATCAAGGAGCACATCAAGAAGACCAAGAACAAAGGTGAAACATCAAAGCAACCCCTGCCGACAAGGTTGAGCCGACAAGGTGAAGACCCGACAAGCCTTGCGACAAGCAGATCCCCGCCAACCACCAGCGCTCCACCTCACCAGCCAACTATTAGCTGTTCGTTGAGGTGTCGAGCCCGTGGGCAGTACGGTGGAGCACACCCGCATGTGTCAGCTCGATGGGAACCAAGTTACCTTTATCAACACCCGTCCTAATGGCTTGTCAAGCTAATAGGAGTTAGTTGGGCAAGAGGTGCTCTACTCTTGCCGGGGCTTCTCCTCCACATGACACCCAGCAATGCATTTAATGCATTTTGTCCTAACTAGCAGAGTTAGGTATGATAAGCACTATTTCTATCTAATCACCCTGTAATGATCCTTTTGCCACTTTGGTAACCCCTTAAGCTATAAAAGGATGGCCAGGGCAACCTTTACATGGTTTGGAACCCATAGCAACCCCTCATACACATACCTGCATAGCAGCCTCTCTTTGCTCCATGCCAAGGGAAAGCGCTTCGTGTACTTGTGCACACACCCATTCAATACACCAAAGCATGAGTAGGGTTTTGCACTTCTCAGCGGCCCGAACTTGGGTACAAACTGCAACACCTCTTGTTGTTCTTGCTCTTTGCGTTGAGTGCAACCCCTTGCCGAACCAGAAAGGGGCAACACTATCCCATAGATCACCGGCTCCACGCGATGGAAGGAAACTTGGGCTACAAAGGCCAAGAGGTGGAAGGCAACTTGAGCCACAAAGGCCCAAGTGGGAGGCTCCTCCTTCCCTAAGGAAGAAGGCCGGATTGGAGGAGGGGGAGGATTCCTCCTCTCCTCCTAAGGCCGGTGCACCAAGGGGGAATCCTTCCCCCTTGGTGGCAACCCCTCCTCTCCCCTCTATCCTATATATACTAGGGGATTCTGTCCTTTGAGACATACAAGTTTTGGAGCCTCCTCTAGTTCTTCTAGTTATAGTTGGTCGTAGTTGAATAATTAGAGCTAGGCTAATCCTCTTGTCCTCATAATTATAAGCCCCGTGTGGTTCTAATATCCTCTCTCTAATTCCTCTATGATGATTAGCTCTAGATGGTGAAGCGCTACCAGATCGTGAAGGTTGCATGCTTGCAGTAAAGTAGAGAGGTCATTCTTTCGGTCTTCGGATCAAGGGACTGCTAGTGGGTGATTCGTAGGATCATTCATCAACAGTTCGAGGGACTCCAAGTATGATCTACGCCGACACATTCTTCTTCCGCTACAACTCGGTGATGGTAACAATCCTGATCCCAACCCGTTATGCATGTTCATATTGATCTTGGGTGTGGGTAGGCGCTATTTTTGTGTTTTCTACTACGTTTCCCAATAGTCTTATCATCGTATGCCATTTGGCCTTTGCAACACACCCACTAATTTTCAGAGATGTATGAATGCTATATTTGCTGATTTTGTTGAGGAGATCATCAGAGTTTAAATGGATGACTTTTCAGTCTATGGAACCTCTTATGATGTTTGCCTTCACAATCTTGACAAAGTTCTGCAGCGGTGTGAGGACACTAACTTGTCCTCAATTGGGAGAAGTGCCATTTCATGGAAAATGAAGGAATTGAGCCGGTACACAAAAATAGATGCAATAAAAAATTACCGTGTCCTCGAGACATAAAAGGAATAAGGAGTTTTCTGGGGCATGTTGGATTTATAGATGCTTTATCAAAAATTTCTCCAGTATGTCAAAACTGTCGACTTACCTTTTATAGAAGAGTGTACTTTTCATGTTTAGTGAGGAGTGCAAGACCACCTTTGGAAAGCTAAAGCGGGCTTTACTTACTACACCTGTTATCATATCTCAAAATTGGGATCAACCTTTTGAAGTGGTATGTGAGACTAACAACAACGCAGTAAGTGCTATTCGGGGCCAACAAGAAGGTAATAGGTTCAATATTATTTATTATGCAAGTCACACTCTTACTGAAGCTCAAAGAATTATGCTAGAAATGTGTAACATCCCAAATTTTCAATTTGGAATGTTATACATAGGTCATCATATGCATATCATATTTTAATTGCATTTTAGTTTTTGATCCTAGAAACTCTAAGCAACTCAAGGACCCACAGAGAGAGTTGGGGATTTCATTTATTTTCATATTTGAACTTTTCTCAAATATTGAAAAGAGGACCAATTTGGTTTTAATTATTTTTCTCTCTGAAAATATTTCCAATACTAAAAATAAAAGAGAGGAGATAATATGACTTCTCCAAAATAAAGGAAATATTGGAGGAAAAATATTAAAATCAAATAAATATTTTATCTCAATTTTTATTGCTATTTTATTTGAATTAGAAAAAATATGCATTTTTTTCAAAATTGCATTTTTAGGCAAATAAAATGTTCACTATGTTCTAAATATTTTATTTAGACGGTGAAAATTCTTTTTGGCATTTTTAGATTTTTTATATTTAGTTAGGATTTTTGTTTCGGTGAATTTTTTTTAAAAGACCCCCGGACCGAACTAGGCCGAGGCCCAGCCGGCCCGCTCGCGCAGCCGCCTCCCTCGCGCCGCGCCATCGCCGGCACGGACGCTGAGGCAGAGTCTGAGCCGGACTCCACCTTGGGCCGGCACCCTCCCCATGTCAACCGCCGCCCCCACTATAAATGCCGCCACCCCGCCTCTCCTCTGCCCTCGTCCCGCCCCTCCACCGCAACCACCGCCGCCATAGCCGCCGCGCCGCCTGCTGCCGCCGCCGCCCCGCCGCCGCAACCACCGCCACCACAGCCGCCGCGCCGCACCGCCTGCTACTGTCGCCGCCCCGCTGCCGCAACCACTGCCGCCCCAGCCGCCGCGCCGCCGCCTCGCCTCCCGCCGCCATCGCGGAGCGCCGCCGCCTCGCCGCCCGTTGACCCATGCCGCCGTCGGATCCCGCCGCCGCCGTCGCCGGTTTTCTCGCGAGAATCGGTAAAACCCGCAAAGCCGCCGCCGTTTTAAAAAGAAACCTAGATCTGTTCGGTTTTTCTCCGGTTTAGGTTATTTAACGAACGTTCGTTCGTTAGTTCGTTTTAACGAACACTCTTCACCCATTCGTCTCTGTTAACGAACATTCACGCCGTAGTTTTTTCTTTTTAGTTTATTTTTGGCCAGGGACCTATCTGTGATTATTTTATCGTATATTAGCCCCTGATCTTCAAACCCTGGCAACTTTTTAACCATTCGTCCAAATGCAGTGAAACCAACACCAAAATCTTCGTCTCGAGCCCCTCTTTCCAGTTAATCAACTTGAACATGGTTTTGACAATTTAAAATTTGGTTTCAAGCAGATTTGTATTCGAAGTTCTTTTGGCTGTAGTTTTAGTTCCGTAGCTCGGATTTGACCAATTCTTTTTGCAAATCGAATCTCTTTAGTTGAAATTTCAGATTTGGATCTTCTTATTTGAGTTTTCCCCTTGCATCTATGTTCGAACACCACCACCCACGCGAGCTCCCGTGGCTGGAGTTGGCCCGCCGGCGATCGCCGGAGCCGCCGGATTAGCGCCGGCGGTTACGCTGACGTGGCCCCATTTGCTTAGGTTAATCACGCACTTAGTTACCTCCCCTGTGTATGATACTGGGACCTGCTGTTTAATTAGAACCATTTAATTAAAGGAAATAAACTGTTAGTTTTAAACCAAGTCACTGACTATTGGGTCCCGCTGGACCCTGTTGACTAGTCAACTCTGCTGACTGGGGACTCCCAGTCAGTGATAGGAGGGACACCCAGGGCCCCTTTGACTTTGTTAACCAGTCAACTGGTTAACAGTTGACTGGGCTCACTCAACCCCTGGCCCCACATGTCAGTCTTAGTAGCACATATGTGGGTACACTTCTGTATACCCGTAGTAATTTCACTTTTATTTTTGATTTAAATTAAATTCAGAAAATGTTTAAAATAATCTATAACTCAGATGAAAATAATTTATATATGAAAGTTGCTCAAAACGACGAGACGAATCTGAATACACAGTCCGCTCGTCTGTCACATACCCCTAGCATAGCGAACATGCAACCTTTCCTATGTGGTTTGTTTGTCCAAAAATGCCGAACACCGGTAATACTTTCCCGGATGTTTCCCCCCTTCGCGACTATCACGTAGTACTGCGTTAGGTCACCCCTAGCACCGCGTATTTCCATGTTATGATTTGTGATGCTTTGATTGCTCTGTTATTTATTGTGTTCCCCCTTCGTTACTTCGTTCCGGTAGACCCCGAGACCACTGTCGATACACCCGTGATCGACTACATCAACGATGACCCGTCCTTGCCAGAGCAATCAGGCAAGCCAACCCCCCTTGTTCATCCCGATATCGCCTACTCTTTCCGTCTACTGCTTGCATTAGAGTAGTGTTACTGTTTCATCAGTTTGATCCTATACTGTTGCATAACCTGTCCTTGTTACTACTGTTGATACCTTTACCTACTATCCTAATGCTTAGAATAAGTTGATAGTAGTACATCAGTGGCCCTACACTCTTGTCCGTCTGCCATGCTATAATGCTGGTCCATGATCACTCGGGAGGTGATAACAGGTATAAACTATACTATTACATACTTATGTTGATGATTCGGAGAGGGGGCTGAAGGGGCGGGTGGTTCCATCAATTTAGTGATGGGCCTGGGTTCCCGACATCACCCTGATGGTTACTTGGTGGCAGAGCGACAGGGCAGGTTGCGACCACCTAGGAGACAGGTGGGCCTGGTCCCTGGTAGGCGTTCTCGATATTTGATCTGAGTTTGGCCACTGGCCTATACGCACTAACCAACTACACGGGAACAGTTATGGGCACTCGACGTTGTGGTATCACCTGAAGCCTTCTTGACATTAGCGACTGAGTGGCGCACACCGGGTTGGACCGCGTAACGCAACTTCCTTTGTAATGGAGGTTGCTAGGTCTGCTCACCGGCTGCGTACGCAGCATGCAGGTGTGTAATGGGCGATAGGCCCAGACCCCTGCGCGCATAGGATTTAGACCGATGTGCTGACCTTTGTGTTGTGCCTAGGTAGGGCTGCGACATGTTGATCTTTCGAGGCCGAACATGACCTAGGAAAGTGTTCCTGGCCAGAGGGATCGAGTGTGTTGGGTAAAGTGGTGCACCCCTGCAGGGAAGTTTATCTATTCAAATAGCCATGTCCCTCGGTAAAAGGACGACCCGGAGTTGTATTCTGACCTTATGACAACTAGAACTGGATACTTAATAAAACACACCCTTTCAAGTGCCAGATACAACCTGGTGACTGCTCTCTCACAGGGCGACGAGGAGAGGATCGCCGGGTAGGATTATGCTATACGATGATACTTGGTGAACTTACCAACTATTCTCTTCTATATGCTTCAAGATGGAGGCTGCCAGAAGCGTAGTCTTCGTTAGGACTAGTTGTCCCCCTCTTATTCTGGCATTCTATAGTTCAGTCCACAAATACTACCCATTTTCATTGATACCATTGCATATGTAGTGTAGATCCTTGCTTGCGAGTACTTTGGATGAGTACTCATGATTGCTTTGATTCCCCATTTCCCCCTTTTCCTTTCTTCTCGGATGCCGCAACCAGATGCTCGAGCCCCAGAGCCAGATGTCACCTTCAACGACTCCTACTACACCGAGGGTGCCTACTACTACGTGCAGGCCGCCGACGACTAGGAGTAGTTTAGGAGGATCCCAGGTAGGAGGCCTGCGCCTCTTTCGATCTGTTTCCCAGTTTGTGCTAGCCATCTTATGGCACCTTGTTTAACCTTATGTCTATACTCAGATATTGTTGCTTTCGCTGACTCGTCTATGATCGAGCACTTGTATTCGAGCCCTCAAGGCCCTTGGCTTGTAATATGATGCTTGTAAGACTTATTTGCTTTTAGAGTTGTGTGGTGATATCTTCCCGTGAGGCCCTGATCTTGATCATACACGTTTGCGTGTATGATTAATGTACGATTGAATCGGGGGCGTCACAAGTTGGTATCAGAGCCGACTGCCTGTAGGAATCCCCTTTCCACACTACTTGGCCGAAGTTGATTCTAGTCATTACAAAACTTTTACTAACATTGCTGTGTGGCTTACAGGCCCACGTCACCATTGGGTGGTATTAGAATCTTTTATTCCTCGATCTTTATTCTGGGACACTGATCTCTCTTCTATACAGGTTAAATGATTTTGCTAACTCTAACTCTAGGTTCTCTTAGTTACTTCCTTCCGGAGAGCCCCTTATTACAGCTGATCGCCTGCCACACCAGAAGATTCCGAAGATACTCTCTAATGTTTGATACGTCTCCAACATATCTATAATTTTTGATTGTTCCATGCTATTATATTATCTGTTTTGGATGTTTAATGGGCTTTAATATACCTTTTTATATTATTTTTGGGACTAACCTATTAACCAAAGGCCCAATGCAAATTGCTGTTTTTTTTGCCTATTTTAGTGTTTCGCAAAAAAGGAATATCAAACGGAATGAAACCTTTGGGAGAGTTATTTTTGGAACAAACATGATCCAGGAGACTTGGAGTGGTCATCAAGAAATAAGTGAGGAGGCCACGAGGGAGGAGGGCGTGCCCCCACCCTCGTGGGCCCCTCGCGGCTCCACCGACGTACTTCTTCCTCCTATATATACCCATATACCCTGAAGACATCCAGGAGCACCACGAAACCCTATTGCCACCACCGCAACCTTCTATATCCGTGAGATCCCATCTTGGGGCCTTTTCCGGTACTCCACTGGAGGGGGAATCGATCACGGAGGGCTTCTACATAACACAATAGCCTCTCCGATGATGTGTGAGTAGTTTACCACAGACCTTCGAGTCCATAGTTATTAGCTAGATGGCTTCTTCTCTCTATTTGGATCTCAATACAAAGTTCTCCTCGATTCTCTTGGAGATCTATTCAATGTAATTCTTTTTGCGGTGTGTTTGTCGAGATCCGATGAATTGTGGTTTATGATCAAGATTATCAATGAACAATATTTGATTATTCTCTGAAATCTTTATGCATGATTGAAATATCTTTGCAAGTCTCTTCGAATTATTAGTTTGGTTTGGCCTACTAGATTGATCTTTCTTGCAATGGGAGAAGTGCTTAGCTTTGGGTTCAATCTTGCGGTGTCCTTTCCCAGTGACAGCAGGGGCAGCAAGGCACGTATTGTATTGTTGCCATCGAGGATAAATAGATGTGTTTTATATCATATTGCTTGAGTTTATCCCTCTACATCATGTCATCTTGCCTAATGCGTTACTCTGTTCTTATGAACTTAATACTCTAGATGCATGCTGGATAGCGGTCGATGTGTGGAGTAATAGTACTAGATGCAGAATCGTTTCGGTCTACTTGTCGCGGACGTGATGCCTATATACATGATCATGCCTAGATATTCTCATAACTATGCGCTTATCTATCAATTGCTCGACAATAATTGGTTCACCCACCATAGAATTTGCTATCTTGAGAGAAGCCACTAGTGAAACCTATGGCCCCCTGGTCTTTCTTCCATCATATCATTTTCCTATCAACTTGCTATTTCTATTTTGCAGTCTTTATTTTCCAATCTATATAACAAAAATACCAAAAATAGTTATCTTATTATTTTTATTAGATCTCACTTTCGTAAGTGATCGTGAAGGGATTGACAACCCCTTTATCGCGTTAGTTACAAGGTTCTTGTTTGTTTGTGTAGGTACGAGGGACTTGCGTGTAGTCTCCTACTGGATTGATACCTTGGTTCTAAAAAACTGAGGGAAATACTTATGCTACTGTGCTGCATCAGCCTTTCCTCTTCAAGGGAAAACCAACACAAGCTCAAGAGGTAGCAAGAAGGATTTCTGGCGCCGTTGCCAAGGAGATCTATGCACAAGTCAAGACATACGAAGTACCCATCTCAAACTCTTATCCCTCGTATTACATTATTTTCCATTTGCCCTTCATTTTCCTCTCCCCCACTTCACCCTTGCTGTTTTATTCGCCCTCCTTTCCGTCCGCCTCTTTTTTGTTCGCCTTCTTTTCGCTTGCTTCTTGTTTGCTTGTGTGTTGGATTGTTTGCCGCGATGGCTTTACCAAAAAGCGTTGATTCTCACCTCAGAAGGTTGGAAGAAATTGAAAACAACATTAGAAGTTCTATGTCCTTGCAGTTTCAGCATAATAATTTCTTCAGAAACGAGCTTACAGAACAAAAAAGTTTATGGGGTACATGAATAAAGATCTCGATGATATGTCTAACGAATTTTATGGTTTGAAATCTCAGTTCGCTCATCTTGAAAACTTAATAGCCCAAATTTCGGATAAGCAGGCCACCTTAGTTAATAAGATGGCCGCCAAACCGGAAGAACTACACGATAATAAGGATGAAGATCTAAAAGTGATTGATGTGTCTCCTATTAAATCTTTGTTTTGCAATATGAATCTTGATAATAATGGGACTGGATATGAGGCAACTTAAGCTAAAAGGCGTCCCAATGATTTGGAGTATTTAGATCTTGATGCAAAAATTGCTAAAAGTGGGATTGAAGAGGTCAAAACTTTACATATCAATGAACTCACTATTTTGGACTTCAAGGGATTTAATTATGATAATTTCTCTTTGATAGATTGTATTTCCTTGTTCCAATCCGTGCTAAATTCTCCTCATGCTTATGATCAAAATAAAGCTTTTACCAAACATATCGTTGATGCTTTAATGAAATCTTTTGAAGAAAAGCTTGAATTAGAAGTTTCTATCCCTAGAAAACTTTATTATGAGTGGGAACCTACTATTAAAATTAAAATTAAAGATCATGAATGCTTTGCTTTATGTGATTTTGGTGCTAGTGTTTCCACGATTCCAAAAACTTTGTGTGATGTGTTAGATTTCCGTGAATTTGATGATTGTTCTTTAAATTTGCACCTTGCGTATTCCACTATTAAGAAACCTATGGGAAATATTAATGATGTTCTTATTGTTGCAAATAGGAATTATGTGCCCATAGATTTCATTGTTCTTGATATAGATTGCAATCCTTCATGTCCTATTATTCTTGGTAAACCTTTCCTTAGAACGATTGGTGCAATTATTGATATGAAAGAAGAAAACATTAGATTCCAATTTCCGTTAAGGAAAGGCATGGAACACTTTCCTAGAAAGAAAATTAAATTCCCTTATGAATCTATTAAGAGATCCACTTATGGATTGCATACCAAAGATGACAATACCTAGATCTATTCTTGTTTTTATGCCTAGCTAGGGGTGTTGAACGATAGCGCCTGTTGGGAGGCAACCCAATTTTTTGTTTCTTGCTTTTTGTTCCTGTTTAGTAATAAATAATTCATCTAGCTTGTGTTTAGATGTGGTTTTATGCTTTTAATTAGTGTTTGTGCCAAGTAGAACCTTTGGGAAGACTTGGGGGAAGTCTTTGCGATCTTATTGTAAAAAAACAGAAACTTTAGCGCTCACGAGATTTGCTGCCATTTTTTTACTGGAGAGTGAGATTAGGTTAATTCTTTTTGCAGATGATTAATAGGCAAATTTCTCACGTCCACCAATTTATTTCAGAATTTTTGGGTTACAGAAGTATTCGAAACCTACAGATTACTACAGACTATTGTGTTTTTGATAGATTCTATTTTTCTTGTGTTGTTTGCTTATTTTGATGAATCTATGGCTAGTATTGGGGGGTTTGAACCATAGAGAAGTTGGAATACAGTAGGTTTAACACCAATATAAATAAATAATGTGTTCATTAGAGTACCTATAAGTGGTGGTTTGTTTTCTTATACTAATAGAGCTCATGAGATTTTCTGTTGAGTTTTGTGTTGTGAAGTTTTCAAGTTTTGGGTAAAGATTTGATGGATTTTGGAATAAGGAGTGGCAAGAGCCTAAGATTGGGGATGCCCAAGGCAACCCAAGGTAAAATTCAGGGACAACCAAAAGCCTAAGCTTGGGGATGCCCCAGAAGGCATCCCCTCTTTCGTCTTCGTCTATCGGTAACTTTACTTGAGGCTATATTTTTATTCACCACATGATATGTGTTTTTCTTGGAGCGTCTTGTATGATTTGAGTCTTTTCTTTTTAGTTTACCATAATCATCCTTTCTGTACACTCATTTTGGAGATACACACATGAATCGGAATTTATTAGAATACTCTATGTGCTTCACTTATATCTTTTGAGCTAGAAAATTTTGCTCTAGTGCTTCACTTATATCTTTAAGAGCACGGTGGTGGTTTTATTTTATAGAAATTATTGATCTCTCATGCTTCACTTATATCATTTTAAGAGTCCTTTAGAACAGCACGGTAATTTTCTTTGGCTATAAAATTAGTCCTAATATGATAGGCATCCAAGATGGGTATAATAAAAACTATCATAAAAGTGCATTGAATACTATGAGAAGTTTGATACTTGATGATTGTTGTGAGATATGAAGATGGTGATATTAGAGTCATGCTAGTTGAGTAGTTGTGAATTTGACAAATACTTGTTCTAAAGTTTGTGATTCCTGTAGCATGCACGTATGGTGAGCCGTTATGTGAAGAAGTCGCAGCATGATTTATTTATTGATTGTCTTCCTTGTGAGTGGCGGTCGGGACGAGCGATGGTATTTTCCTACCAATCTATCCCCCTAGGAGCATGCACGTAGTACTTTGCTTCAATAACTAATAGATTTTTGCAATAAGTATGTGAGTTCTTTATGACTAATGTTGAGTCCGTGGATTATACGCACTCTCACCCTTCCACCATTGCTAGCCTCTCTTGTACCGCGCAACTTTTGCCGGTACCATAAAACCACCATATACCTTCCTCAAAACAGCCACCATACCTACCTATTATGGAATTTCCATAGCCACTCCGAGATATATTGCCATGCAACTTACCACCGTTCCGTTTGTTATGACACGTTTCATCATTGTCATATTGCTTTGCATGATCATGTAGTTGACATCGTATTTGTGGCAAAGCCACCATTCTAATTCTTTCATACATGTCACTCATGAGTCATTGCACATCTCGATACACCGCCGGAGGCATTCACATAGAGTCATATTTTGTTCTAAGTATCAAGTTGTAATTTTTGAGTTGTAAGTAAATCAAAGTGTGATGATCATCATTATTAGAGCATTGTCCCTGGTGAGGAAAGGATGATGGAGACTATGATTCCCCCACAAGTGAGGATGAGATTCTGGATGAAAGTAAAAAAGGGAGGGGGCCAAAAAAAAGAGAAAAAGGCCCAGACAAAAAATGAGAGAAAAAGAGAGAAGGGACAATGCTACAATCCTTTTACCACGCTTGTGCTTCAAAGTAGCACCATGATCTTCATGATTGAGAGTCTCCTATGTTGTCACTTTCATATACTAGTGGCAATTTTACATTATAGAACTTGGCTTGTATATTCCAATGATGGGCTTCCTCAAAATGACCTAGGTCTTCGTGAGCAAGCAAGTTGGATGCACACCCACTTAGTTCTTTTGTTGAGCTTTCATACACTTATGGCTCTAGTGCATCCATTGCATGGCAGTCCCTACTCACTCACATTGATATCTATTGATGGGCATCTCCATAGCCCTTTGATACGCCTAGTTGATGTGAGACTATCTTCTCTTTTTTGTCTTCCCCACAACCACCATTCTATTCCACCTATAGTGCTATGTCCATGGCTCACGCTCATGTATTGCGTCAAGATTGAAAAAGTTTGAGAACATCAAAAGTATGAAACAATTGCTTGGCTTGTCATCGGGGTTGTGCATGATTTAAATATTTTGTGTGGTGAAGATGGAGCATATCCAGACTATATGATTTTGTAGGGATAGCATTCTTTGGCCATGTTATTTTGAGAAGACATGATTGCTTTGGTAGTATGCTTGAAGTATTATTATTTTTATGTCAATATTAAACTTTTGTCTTGAATCTTTCAGATCTGAACATTCATGCCACAATAAAGAAAATTATATTAAGAATTATGTTAGGTACCATTCCACATCAAAAATTCTGTTATTTATCATTCACCTACTCGAGGACGAGCAGGAAATAAGCTTGGGTATGCATGATACGTCTCCAACGTTTCTATAATTTTTGATTGTTCCATGCTATTATATTATCTGTTTTGGATGTTTAATGGTCTTTAATATACGTTTTTATATTATTGTTGGGACTAACCAATTAACCAAAGGCCCAGTGCAAATTGCTGTTTTTTTGCCTATTTCAGTGTTCCTCAGAAAAGGAATATCAAACAGAATCCAAACGGAATGAAACATTCACAAGAGTTATTTTTGGATCAAACATAATCGAGGAGACTTAGAGTGGACGTCAAGAAAGAAGCGAGGAGACCACGAGGCAGGAGGGGGCGCCCAGGGGGGTAGGCACGCCCCCCACCCTCGTGGGCCCCTCACAGCTCCACCGACGTACTTCTTCCTCCTATATATACCCATATACCCCGAAAACATCCAAGAGCACCATGAAACCCTATTTCCACCACCGCAACCTCCTATACCCGTGAGATCCCATCTTGGGGCCTTTTCCGGACTCCGCCGGAGGGGGAATTGATCACGAAGGGATTCTACATCAGGGGGGTAGCCTCTCCGATGATGTGTGAGTAGTTTACCACAGACTTTCAGGTCCATAGTTATTAGCTAGATGGCTTCTTCTCTCTCTTTGGATCTCAATACAAAGGTCTATTCGATGTAATTCTTTTTGCGGTGTGTGTCGAGATCCGATGAATTGTGGGTTTATGATCAAGATTATGTATGAACAATATTTGATTATTCGCTGAAATATTTTCTGCATGACATAAATATCTTTGCAAGTCTCTTCAAATTATCAGTTTGGTTTCGCCTACTAGATTGATCTTTCTTGCAATGGGAGAAGTGCTTAGCTTTGGGTTCAATCTTGTGGTGTCCTTTCCCAGTGACAGTAGGGGCAGCAAGGCACGTATTGTATTGTTGCCATCAAGGATAAAAAGATGGGGTTTATATCATATTGCTTTAGTTTATCCCACTACATTATGTCACCTTGCCTAATGCGTTACTCAATTCTTATGAACTTACTACTCTAGATGCATGGTGGATAGAGGTCGATGTGTGGAGTAATAGTAGTAGATGTGGAATCGTTTCGGTCTTCTTGTCGCGGACGTGATGCCTATATACATGATCAATCATAGATATTCTCATAACTATGCGGTTTTATATAAATTGCTCGATCGTAATTTGTTCACCCACCGTAGAATTTGCTATCTTGAGAGAAGCCACTAGTGAAACCTATGGCCACCGGGTCTATCTTCCATCATATTATTTTCCTATACACTTGCTATTTCTATTTTGCAATCTTTATTTTCCAGTCTATATAACAAAAATACCAAAAATAGTTATCTTATTATTTTTATCAGATCTCAATTTCGTAAGTGACCGTGAAGGGATTGGCAACCCCTTTATCGCGTTGGTTGCGAGGTTCTTGTTTATTTGTGCAGGTACGAGGGACTTGTGTGTAGTCTCCTACTGGATTGATACCTTGGTTCTCAAAAATTGAGGGAAACTCTTACGCTACTGTGCTGCATCTCCCTTTCCTCTTCAAGGGAAAACCAACACAAGCTCAAGAGGTAGCAATGTTCTCTCGAGACTTTGTGCCCGTAGTTGTCGCAATTCCCTCCCATCGATAAACCCGTATGGATAACCACATATACTCGCCATCCATACAATATTTCCTAGTTGATATTGTTATTACAAATACCCTGAAATTCTCTCTGTTGTTCCGAGAATCCTTTGAGCTTACTGCCTTGCATTTATTTGCCACCTGAATACCCCTATGGATAATTTCTCGCACTCATCGAGTATCCGCTCATCCCCAGGTGATTCATGTATTTCACAAAATTCTTCGAAATACCATCCGATCTTCTGAAAATCCTCAACAGCCTATTGCTCTTGAAATTCTTGCTTGCTTGCATTAGGATTAATCCCATAAGTCTAGTAATCTTATTCCCATAAGTCTAGTAATATTATTGTCATCCTTTGTCATTATCATCTTGAGTCTGTTGATTCAATGTGTTATGAATGCACACAATCCTCAATCAGATCCTAGAGTTCATCCTTCTGGCTCAGACATCAATTTAAACATGAGCCGGATCTCGACCAATCAAATTGCCATCGATTGTACCCCTAAGGCTATTCAACTTATCCATCCCTAATCAAAGCATTGCTTCTGATCCCTTGTTTTGGAATTCATAATTCCTTTGCAATGGAACTTTGAATTAGTCAGTTGTTTCTATCATCTGATCTCCTTGCATTCTTTCTTCTTCTGGTTGAGTACTGATGCTCACACCAGATCCCTTATGGACCACCAGATCCTTTATTGGATTTCATCCAACAATGTCCTTCATATTCAATAACCTCGTGATCCTTTTCTATGATACGTAATGCCTTTGGTAAATTGTATCCTCTGCTTCTCAACCATGCTCTGCTTTCGAGCTTGTATAATTTACTCCGGAAGTTTGCGTTATATGTTCATAAGATGCCCCGATGGGTTGAACCTATGCCTTCCTTAGTCTATGTGAACTCGAAAGTTATGCGGGTTATATTCTATTGACTTCTAGTCACGTAAAATTTCAATTCTACAACTTCTTCAAAAGCAAGAAGTGAATGAAAGGTTATGCATTGAAGAACTGGTAGTCGACCGTGAACCTTTGTGTTCATGCCCATGGATCCGATGTGGAAGTTATGATGGAAGCTTCTTGTAATAATAATAATAATCCCCTTGTTATAAGTTCATCTGGTATCTATGTTTGGTCTTTTGCAACCGTGGCTCCGACCATGATTTTTCTCCTTTGATTCCATTTCTTAGACAAGTTGAAGTACTTGTCATCTACAGATCAATACGCCTATCCGGCCTCTATTATGCACTACCTTCGAGTATAACCTCTGGTATCTCAACAATATCACACAACTACATAACTTCTTATGAGTTCTTCACCAACTACTATTCTTGCCGATTGCAATCCCCCCGGGTTCTCAGTTATTAGTCACTCAAGAACACTGATAAGTGAATGCTTTGACACTCAAATTCAATAACTCCGAGTAATTTTCAGTGCTTACGAGTTTATTAATCCTTCAAGGCATTCCTATCCTGATCGGCTATATCATTATCGTGCTAAATTTAAACCATGTCACCTGGTCCATCTTCCCGAAGCACAACTTTCGATGGTGAGCTAATCTTACATCGATTTTCCTCTTGATATCAATTTTCCTTGAACAACAAGTTTGATTTCGAGTTTGTGTCGTACTCGTGGTTCGAATAACCTTTCTCTTCATCATTCCTTTGACTTGATGTTTTTGCCGATTGATTACATCTTCATGAACTCTCTCGACAATTAAGTGGTGATCATCATCAACATTCTGAGCTCTTTCAGGATATCAATCGAATTCATGATGATAAGTGTGATCCTCGTCACGTGGTAATTTGAGTTACCATCGACAACATCCTTACCTTCCTTTCATCACAAACTTGTTCATGTTTTGGATGCAACTTGCTATCAAACTTGTATAATGATCTACCTTGGAGAATTACCATCTTATATATCAAGAATGTTGTGAGAAATTCACCACCTCTGAAGGATTCTTGATACAAGTGATACTTCTCGCCATCTACATTCATTTCTTGGTCCCCGTGTTGTCTCTAACCAGAATACCGGCAAACAGAATGTGATGTCTAAATATTCAAAACTTCTAGCAACCCTATTGTTTGTAAGTTAATGAATGATAGTTTCATTCTTTGTGTTTTGGTTATCGAATCACCATTCTAATCTTGATCATGCTACCTAAGCCCATATTTCAGGTGCACCTTTCTACCAATGTTTAAATTGTGTATGTTTTCCTCGAGCATACATCATTATATCACCTGATCTGACTAATGTTACCTCTTTGTTCACATAATTGTGGAAATCCATCTTTTGGAAATCTCGATGAATTGTCGCTGGGTCCATTAACCACCTCCTCATCCTCTCCTTGGTTTAATGATGAACTCTTGTTTCGGAACTCGCTTCCATAGTTCATTTCCTGAGAATCTTACAAAGTTATCTCGTCACTTTATGTTGCACCTTTTCTTCTCAGGCATCCTGAGTCTGAGGTATCCTGACATGAATCAGATCTAAATCTCGGACAGATATGATGGTTGGAACATATCTTTAAGAGTTATAACATTGGTCCTTATATACCGGTAAGGTGATGTCATCCCTAGCGCACCTGGCCTGTGGACCTATTGCTATAGTATCCATTTAACAAGGATATCCATTCTTCCATGAGGAAATTATGAGACTTTGTTCCTGATGGATCCTTTGTGTATCCAAAGTTTGACCTTTACTTGATGGCCATGTGTAGCGACCAGACCTCAAACGGTCCAATCTCTGTGCTCAGGTGTCATCCCTGGATCAGTAATGCTGACACCACACAATACTTGAAGGATTTATAACAGAGTAGCAATCACACACTTATTACATCGAGAGTCTCAAAAGAGAACTTATTACAATAAATATGGCTTAAGGCCATCTAATAACGATAACAGCGAAAGGCTTGGAAGATAAGTGAGTCCATCAACTCCAACGGCATCACTGAGTATAGAACCACGACCTAAAACTCCTTAATCGTTGTCTGAAAAGTCTGCAACATTAACGTTGTAGCCCGAAATGGGTCATCACATGGAATATGCTGGCAAAATAACACATAGAGAGTAATGGAATGAAATAGACTATTCTATATGCATATTTGGCTGGTGGAAAGCTCTATGGTTATAGTTTTGCATAAAGCCAATTTTCCCTACTTCAAAGGAATAAATTTTGTTTAACTATCATGGTAGTTGTTGAACATTGAGAATGGTTGACAACATTCTCAATCCCAATTAAGCATCATCATTAAACCAAACCCAACAAAATTAATTTTAGAGTAACATGTTGAGATTCACATGATAATCCAAGTACTAGATACTCAAGATGTCCATAACCGGGGACACGGCTAATCATGATTAGTTTATACACTCTGCAGAGGTTTGCGCACTTTTCCCCACAAGACTCGACCGCGTCCGTTTGGTTTCTCGCACTGCATGGTGTTTGAGAAGACGGATGATCGAGACATAGTCTTTCAGAAGCACTAGCACCTTACGATCGGGTAGACCGTTACACCTACTTTCCCCTACATCTGCTAGTCTACCACTGTAAGAGTTCGCACAACTTAATCAACTATGCTAGAGCCCATAATAGCTTGTGGCTGCACATGGAAGTTTCTAGCATGAATAATCTCATGATCCCTTTGAGCCTGGGTGGCGGTCCATAAAAAAACAGGCAATCCTGGAATACCCAAGTGCCTCAATCCACCCAGATGTGTGTTTAAGTTGCCACCTTGAATAAACCATTAATTAACAATCTCACATCTGTCATGAAATACTCTCAAACCCAATCCACGTCTACGAGCATAGCATGGCAGTAATAAGCAACGTAGAAGTAACTCCCAGGGGTTTGGTAATAACAAGCAATAGGTTCTACCTCATATACTTCCCAAACCCACAATTTAATTAGATCCTAATCATGCAATGTGTGAGGATTGATCTAAGGCAATAAAACTGGGTAGAGGGAAAACATGATCAAAGTGTTACTTGCCTTGCTGATGATCCGGGAAACCTAGCGATTCGAAGTAGCAAGCGGCTCACTCCGGGTACTCTATCGCAAACAAACAAGCATACAATAAATACTCAACTAATGCACAGGTAAAACTCACATAAGAGATCCAACCAGAAATTTCAACTTAAGAACTCCGGCTGGCAAAAAGAATCAAATCGAACGAAGCAATGGAAGACAAACGACAAAAGAAACATGCTTCATTTACTATTCGGGATCTAGGGCAATTTTTACAGTGGAAAAAACTTGTTTGAGTTGGTTAAACGGAAAGAGGGTTTCGAGACGAAACTCCAGGCGCTTGAATCGTCTGATTCCTATAAACGAGCGAAAAGTTAGACTAAAACGAAAATCGGATCAGGAATCACGATCTGAAAAATCGCGGATTTAATCCGAGAAAAAGAAAAACGACGAACGTTCGTTAAAATGAACGAACGGACGAACGCTTGCTAATTAAATAAACCAGAAAAACCGATCTATTTAAAAAAAACCAAAACTAAAAAAAACGACAAAACCATCGGAAAAACCGAACGGTTTTTCGAGAAAAACCGAACGGTTTTTCGAGAAAAACCGAACGGTTTTTCGAGAAAAACCGGAGGCGAAAGAAAAAACTACCTCCGGCGACTCCGGCGAACGGTGGCGGCGGGGGCGGGCGGCGGCGCGGGCGGCGCGGCGCGGCGGCGATGGCTAGGGTTTGGTTTAGGGCGGGGACGCGGCTGAGCTTTGGCCGGGGCCTCGGGGCGCTTATAAGAGGCCCGGCCAGGAGTAGTCCTGGCCAATTACGGCCCAAGGTTGGTTCGGACTATTTTTTTTAATAATTATGCTCAGAAAAAAAACAAAAGGAATACTAAACGGACTCCAAAAATCCCGAAATAAATTTTCCCCGGCTTCTAAAATCAAGCCGCATAGGATGAACATTTATTTGGGGCCTAAATGCAATTTTGAAAATGCGCATTTTTCCTAAATTCAAATAAAATAGCAAATAAAACCAAAATAAAATCTTATTTGATTTTTTTGTTAAATCGTCAATATTTCTTTATTTTGGGAAAGTCATTTTGTTCCCTCTCTCATATTTTTGTAATAGAAGTAATTGAAGAGAAAATAAATAAAATCAAATGATCCTATTTTCAAAATTTGAGACAAACTCAAATATGAAAATAACGAAATCCCCAACTCTCTTCGAGGGTCCTTGAGTTGCGTGAAATTTCTAGGATCAACCAAAATGCAATAAATATGATATGCAATGATGATATAGTGTATAACATTCCAAATTGAAAATTTGGGATGTTACAAACCTACCGCCCTTAAGATGAATCTCGCCCTCGAGATTCAGGTTGGCTAGAAAATAGGTGAGGGTGGTCCTTTAGCAAATCTTCCTCTCGCTCCCAGGTGGCTTCATCCTCCATGTGGTGGCTCCACTGAACTTTGCAAAACTTGATAACCTTGCTGCGGGTGACTCGGCTGGCATACTCTAGAATCTTAACTGATTTCTCCTCATAGGTCAAATCACTGTCCGACTGAATAGCTTCCAGCAGTACCGTATATCTCAGCGGTATATCAGCCATCTCTGCGTGGCACTTCTTCAACTGGGAAACGTGGAACACGTCGTGAACTCCTGGCAATCCTTCGGGCAATTCCAACTTATAGGCAACTTCTCCCATATGCTCCAAAACCTTGTATGGGCCTACAAAACTTGGCGCTAACTTTCCCTTAACTCCAAAGCGCTTAACTCCTCGAAGTGGTGATACTCAAAGATAAACTCGATCTCCAACTTCGTAAACTGTCTCCTTGCGTTTAGAATCTGCATAACTCTTTTGCCTGGATTGAGCTACCTTGAGCCTATCGTGAATCAATTTCACTTTCTATTCAGACTCCTTTATCAGATCCGGTCCAAACAGCTGGCGGTCTCCAACTTCATCCCAAGACAATGGGGTCCTGCACCTCCTTTCGTACAAGGCTTCGAAAGGGTCCATCTTCAAACTGGATTGATAGCTGTTGTTGTAAGGGAACTCTGCATACAACAAATTCTCGTCCCAACTAGATCCATAATCTAGCGCACAAGCTCTTAGCATATCCTCCAAAATCTGATTAACTCTCTCAGTTTGTCCATCTGTCTGTGGGTGGAAAGCTGTGCTAAATTCCAGTCTGGTACCCAAAGTTTCATGCAACTGATTCCAGAACTTTGAGGTAAATTGGGTTCCTCTATCTGATACTATGCTCCTTGGAACTCCATGCAGACAAACGATTCTAGTCATGTATATCTTTACCAACTTTGCACTGGTATAGGTAGTCTTCACTAGAATGAAATGAGCTACCTTTGTCAAACGATCGACTACAGCCCATATCGAGTCATAGCCTGAACGTGTTCTGGGCAATCCTGTAATAAAATCCATGCCTAGCTTATCCCACTTCCATTTGGGTATCGGCAATGGCTGTAGCAAATCCGGCTGGCTTCTGATGCTCCGCCTTTACTCTCTGACATACATCACAAACTGCTACATATTCCGCAATATCCTTCTTCATTCCGGTCCACCAGAAAATATCCTACAAATCCAAATACATCTTGGTGTTTCTTGGGTGAATCGAATACGGTGAATCATGTGCCTCTTGTAAAATTAACTTCCTGATCTCCGAATCATTAGGCACATAAACACTGTCTTCAAACCATAAGGTATCGTGCTCATCCTCACGAAATCCTTTAGCCTTTCCCTTTCTCATTTTCTCCTTTATAGAGGCAATCTCCTTGTCAGTCTGCTAGGCTTCTCTGATCTTACCCATCAAAGTAGACTGAATCTCCAATGCTGCTACATAGCCTCTTGGAACTATTTCCAAACATAGCTCTCGAAGATTTTTGGCTAACTCCCTTGGTAAATCTCCCGTCATTAGGGTGTTGACATGGCTCTTACGTCTCAATGCGTCAGCTACTATGTTAGCCTTTCCGGGGTGATAATGCAATTTCATATCATAATCCTTGATGAGCTCCTACCATCTCCTTTGTCTGAGGTTCAACTCCTTCTGTGTGAAAATATACTTCAAACTCTTGTGATCCGTATACACCTCGCAATGGTTTCCAATCAGAAAATGTCTCCAAGTCTTCAACGCATGCACTACGGATGCTAACTCCAAATCATGCGTAGCATAATTCAACTCATGAGGCTTAAGCTATCGTGAGGCATATGAAACAACTCTTCCTTCCTGCATAAGAACTGCTCCAATTCCTCGACGTGAAGCATCACAATACACCTCATAATCCTTGGTCTGATCCAGTAAAATCAACACTGGTGAGGTAACCAAACGTTTCTTCAACTCCTAAAAACTAGCCTCCCATTCCTCAGTCCATATGAACTTGGTATCCTTTTTCAACAACTCCGTCATAGGCTTCGCAATCTTTGAGAAATTCTCAATAAACCTTCGGTAGTATCCTGCGAGTCCAAGAAAACTCCGGATCTCTCCAACTGTTGTTGGCGCTTCCCACTTGGTCATGGTATCAACTTACTAGGATCTACTGCTATACCTTCTCTGAATATAATGTGTCCGAGAAATCCAACTTCCTTCAACGAAAACTCACATTTGCTGAACTTGGCATATAGTTGATGTTCTCTGAGCTTTCCAAGAACCAAACGCAAATGCTCCTTATGCTCCTCTTCATTCTTCGAGTAAACCAGGATATCGTCAATGAACACTACGACGAACTTATCCAGGAACTCCATAAACACTTTGATCATCATGTTCTTATAATATGCAGGTGCGTTAGTCAGACCAAATGACATAACGGTATACTCGTACAACCCATACCTGGTGGTAAAAGCTGTCTTAGGTATATCCTGTTCTCGAATCTTCAACTGGTGGTATCCTGATCGCAGATCGATCTTGGAAAATACCTTAGCTCCTTGCAATCGATCAAACAGATCATTGATCATCGGTAGTGGGTACTTGTTCTTGATGGTTACTTCATTCAAGCCTCGATAATCAACAACCATCCTTCATGATCCATCCTTCTTTTCCACTAGAAGTACTGGCGAACCCCAAGGCGATGAACTTGGGCGAATGTATCCTTTATCCAGTAACTCCTTAATTTGCTTCTTAATCTCCACCAAATCCTTTGCAGGCATCCTATATGGTCTCTTTGATATTAGCCCTGTGCCTGGCAAAAGCTCAATCAAAAACTCAATATCTCTATCCGGTGGCATGCCTGGCAATTCTTCTGGAAATACATCGGGGAAATCCTTCACTACTAGTACTTCCTCCTGCACAAATCCTGTTAAACAATTTACTTGAGTCCTCTTCGGCACATGCCGGGATACATACTTGATCCTTCTCCCTTCTGGGGTGGTAAGCAAGATTGACTTACTAGCGCAATCGATGTTTCCTCCATACATCGACAACCAATCCATACCCAGAATTACATCCAAACCTTGTGATTCCAATATTATCAAATCTGAGGGGAACACATGCCTACCTATACTTAATGGCACTTGAAAACATCCTTGGCTAGCCATATACTCCGCTCCTGGTGAGCTTACTAACATAGGTGTTCTAAGAACTTTGGTGGGCAGGTTATACTTATCCACAAATCCCCTTGATATGTATGAATGCGATGCACCAGTATCGAAAATAACGAGTGCAGTAAATGACTTAACCAAAAACTTACCGATTACTGCATCCAGCTGCTCTTCAACCTCCTCCACGTTAACGTGGTTCACATGTCCCCTATTGAAAGGGTTCGGCTTCTTCCCAGAGCTTCCATTGCCATTTCCATTCTGTGATTCAGGACATTCATTGGCATAATGTCCGGTCTTCTGGCACTTAAAACAAGTGACTTGGCTCAGGTCTCTCTTGGCTGGGGTTGATGGGTTGGTGCGGTTCTGGCTGTTGCTTCCTCCATTCCCATTACCATTCTTGGTGCCATTGTGATTGTGCGAGCTACCTCCTCCATGGGTATGCTGAAAATGTCCTCCCGGTCTAGGGGTAAAACATGGCTTCTGCTGAGCTCCTGAAGTGTGCTTCCCTTGTCCATACTTCCTCTTGCGATTCTCAATCTGCTGCTGCTTCCCTTCAACCATGAGAGCATGATCTACCAACTCTTGGTAGCTGTTGAAGGTGGCTACCATCAACTGCATGCTCAACTCATCATTCAGTCCTTCCAGAAACTTCTCCTGCTTAGCTGCATCCGTAGCAACTTCATCTGGGGCATAACGTGCTAATTTACTAAAGTCCTCCACATACTGGCCAACTGTCCGTCCACCTTGGCGCAAGTTGCGAAACTCCAGCTTCTTCATGGCTATAGCTCCTGCTGAAACATGGGCAGTTCGAAAAGCCTGCTGAAACAGGTCCCACGTGACAGTGTCGACAGGGAAAGTGGCTGTGAAATTCTCCCACCATGATGCTGCGGGTCCTTCAAGCTAATGTGCGGCGAACTTCACCTTTTCCGCATCCGTGCATCCTGCTATGGTCAACTCTCTGGCTGTCTTGCAGAGCCAATCATCTGCTACTATTGGCTCGGTGCTACTGGAAAACATCGGCGGATTCAGCCTAAGAAAACGGGCTAAGTGATCAACAGGTGGTGGTGGTGGTGGGTTGTTGTTGTTCCCCTGATTCTGATTTTGGACTAACAACTTCATCAATGTGTTCTGCTACTGGATCAACTGGGTGAGCTCCGGTGGAAATGTAAATCCGGGGTCACGTCTCAGAGGCATCTAAGGGTTTAGAAAAGATGAGATTTAAGAATAGAGAGGGGTCTAAAGAGAAAACACTACCCATATGCACATGAGGCAAAAGCAAACAATTCACTTCATTCAATTAATCAAACAAGGGCATACAAATGATCTAACTATCGCAAAAGTGATCAGACTACTATATCTACATGGTGGACTACTACTACTGATGATGCGGACTACTAGAAATATTCTTCGGTTGCAGACTCCATTATATCTTCTCCAGCTTCATCAACATAGTCATCATCACTATCGTCTAGATATGAGTCGGTGTCATCGATGATGATGTAGTCTTCCGGGCGAATCTCCTTGGGTTCTTCGTCTTCGTCTACTGGTGTAGGGCCCCCATAAATATTCCGATCTTCTTGATCAGATCATCATTCTTTTCCACTAATACTTTGATTTCCTCTTCGTAATCTTCACGTGTAGCCTTGAGTTCTTCCTCCAGTTCCTTGATTCTTGTCCTCGCCTTCTTCAGATCTATCATGTCGGCGCACATCTAGTTCTCCTGTCGTCGAATGTGCTGGTTTAACTCTTGGATAAAAGTTGCGACTGATCTATCCTCCCTGGTGCTGATCATCTCCCAGTGCTCATCTCTGCGCCCACAAATCTGGTAGATAGTCTCCTTAAGATCATTGCGGTATACTTCTCCAATACGTCCCATGGCGATGTGAGCTACCATGCTCTTTCCTAGACTCCAAGTTGGTGCATCAAAATAAAACTCTATGGGCTCGGTGACTGGCATGAACGTCCTTCTTGGAACTTGAACTTGAATCATCCAACGCTCTTCTTCAGGTAAAGTGGCGTTGTAGGTTCCGGGGAAGCTTGGTACTCCTATGTTCAGATATCTAGTGACTTCCTTCAAGTGGCGTCCAAATGGTGTATATTCATCCGGTTGCGTGAACTTGTTCCTTGCATCCGCCATCCTAAAAGAGTAGAAAAGATGAGAAGTCAGAAAGAGAAGAGAGAGTAGTGATCTAGGTCTTTAACTTAGTGGTCGTGTCCTACAGTCAGTGTGTGCTCTGATACCATCTTGTAGCGACCAGACCTCAAACGGTCCAATCTCTATGCTCAGGTGTCATCCCTGGATCAGTAATGCTGACACCACACAGTACTTGAAGGATTTATAACAGAGTAGCAATCACACACTTATTCCATCGAGAGTCTCAAAAGAGAACTTATTACAATAAATATGGCTTAAGGCCATCTAATAACGATAACAGCGGTGGCTTAAGGCCATCTAATAACGATAACAGCGGAAGGCTTGGAAGATAAGTGAGTCCATCAACTCCAACGGCATCATTGAGTATAGAACCAGGACCTAAAACTCCTTAATTGTTGTCTGAAAACTCTGCAACATTAACGTTGCAGCCCGAAACGGGTCAGCACATGGAATATGCTGGCAAAATAACACATAGAGAGTAATGGAATGAAATAGGCTATTCTATATGCATATTTGGCTGGTGGAAAGCTCTATGGTTATAGTTTTGCGTAAAGCCAATTTTTCCCTACTGCAAAGGAATAAATTTTATTTAACTATCATGGTAGTTGTTAAACATTGAGAATGGTTGACAGCATTCTCAATCCCAATTAAGCATCATCATTAAAGAAAACCCAACAAAATTAATTTTAGAGTAACATGTTGAGATTCACATGATAATCCAAGTACTAGATACTCAAGATGACCATAACCGGGGACACGGCTAATCATGATTAGTTTATACACTCTGCAGAGGTTTGCGCACTTTTGCCCACAAGACTCGATCGCCTCCGTTTGGTTTCTCGCACTGCATGGTGTTTAAGAAGACGGATGACCGAGACATAGTCTTTCAGAAGCACTAGCACATTACAATCGGGTAGACCGTTACACCTACTTTCCCCACCATCTGCTAGTCTACCACTGTAAGAGTTCGCACAACTTAATCAACTATGCTAGAGCCCATAATAGCTTGTGGCTGCACACGGAAGTTTCTAGCATGAATAATCTCATGATCCCTTTGAGCCTGGGTGGCGGTCCATAAAAAAAGGCAATCCTGGAATACGCAGGTGCCTCAATCCACCCAGATGTGTGTTTAAGTTGCCACCTTAAATAAACCATTAATTAACAATCTCACATATGTCATGAAATACTCTCAAACCCAATCCACGTCTACGAGCATAGCATGGCAGTAATAAGCAACGTAGAAGTAACTCCCAGGGGTTTGATAATAACAGGCAATAGGTTCTACCTCATCTACTTCCCAAACCCACAATTTAATTAGAACCTAATCATGCAATGTGTGAGGATTGATCTAATGCAATAAAACCGGGTAGAGGGAAAACATGATCAAAGTGTTACTTGCCTTGCTGATGATCTGGGGAACCTAGCGATTCGAAGTAGCAAGCAGCGCACTCCGGGTACTATATCGTAAACAAACAAGCATACAATAAGTACTCAACTAATGCACAGGTAAAACTCACATAAGAGATCTAACCATAAAGTTCAACTTAAGAATTCCGGTTGGCAAAAAGAATCAAATCGAACGAAGCAACGGAAGACAAACGGCAAAAGAAACAGGCTTTGTTTACTATTATGGATCTAGGGCAACTTTTATAGTGGCAAAAACTTGTTTGAGTTGGTTAAATGGAAAGAGGGTTTCGAGACGAAACACCAGGCGCTTGAATCGCCTCATTCCGATAAACGAGCGAAAAGTTAGACTAAAACAAAAATCGGATCAGGAATCGCGATCTGAAAAATCGCGGATTTAATCCAAGAAAAAGAAAAAAGACAAATGTTCGTTGAAACGAACGAACGGACGAATGCTCGCTAATTAAATAAACCCAAAAAACCGATCTATTTAAAAAAACAGAAACTAAAAAAACGACAAAACCGTCGGAAAAACCGAACAGTTTTTCGAGAAAAACCCGAGGCGAAAAAAAAAACTACCTCCGGCGACTCCGGCGAACGGCGGCGGCGGGGCGGCGGCGGCGCGGGCGGCGGCGCGACGCGGCGGCGGCCGGGCGGCTAGGGTTAGGGTTAGGGCGGGGATGCGGCTGGGCTTTGGCCGGGGCCTCGGGGCGCTTATAAGAGGCCCGGCCAGGAGGAGTCCTGGCCGATTACGGCCCAAGGTCGGTTCAGACTCTTTTTTTTTCAAATAATTACGCTCGGAAAGAAAAACAAAAGGAATACTAAACAGACTCGAAAAATCCCGAAATAAATTTTCCCCGGCTTCTAAAATCAAGCCGCACATGATGAACATTTATTTGGGGCCTAAATGCAATTTTGAAAAACGCACATTTTTCCTAAATTCAAATAAAATAGCAAATAAAACCAAAATAAAATCTTATTTGATTTTTTATTAAATCCTCAATATTTCTTTATTTTGGGAAAGTCATTTTATTCCCTCTCTCATATTTTTGTAATAGAAATAATTGAAGTGAAAATAAATAAAATCAAATGATCCTATTTTCAAAATTCGAGACAAACTCAAATATGAAAATAATGAAATCCCCAACTCTCTCCGAGGGTCCTTGAGTTGCATGAAATTTCTAGGATCAACCAAAATGCAATAAATTTGATATGCAATGATGATCTAGTGTATAACATTCCAAATTGAAAATTTGGGATGTTACACCATTTCAATTCTATCTCGATGCATGTTTGTGGTACTATGATCTTCAATAAGAACATTTGAAGCACAATGCTAAATTTTCGGTACCAATTATCTAGACACCGATGTATGGGTAAACCTCATTAAATCCTTTCCCGTTCATCTAAATGGTTACAATCTTGGAGCCCTATCATTAATATCTTGTTGTGCCTTTCCTTGGGAAAGATATACTCTAATACTTGAGTATAAACACCTTTTCCTTTCCATTGGTCTGATTAATGTAATAATCACATTTTCCTTTCCATTGTTTTGGTTAACCTTTCTTGTGACCTATATTATATAAGCAGTAATATTTCCATGCTTATGTAAACACGTCGGTGTACCATCCTGTCTAGTGTAACCCCATTACTTTTGTTGATGGCATTCCGGTAACCACCGATCGACGAGAACTTTGCATATTGGTCCGCCTCATTCAACGAGCAGGAAAATGGTTCTCTTCGTCCCTCGCCCTTGGTACCGACGTTGTGGACAACATAACTGCTAGGATATCGTCCAACATGCCTTACTATCATGACCGTGCAAGATGTCAACCCCTTCCTTCTTTTAACCCACATGGTGGGCCCATAACCCACTGTCCCACAGGATCGAAACCTGACTGCTATACACCCATGTTCCCAAGGTTGTTCCTCACGCGTGGCCACGTATGTAATTCATGAGCCACCTTCCAAGAGATCATAAATTCTGGTATCAGACACAATACTTATTCCCGTTGATTTGAACCCCTTTCACGCCCTGTTTCAGGCATGGAACGATTACTTGCCCGCAGAAAACTTCTCATGGTATCTTCTTACTTTGCTCTCGATATTTTCTTAAGTTTCAATTCGAGACTTACTTTCCCCCACATTCCCCGATGCTATCTACCAGATAGTCAACCTTGGAAGGTCCCTTCTTCTAAAGTTACCCCCTATCTTTTTGTAAGTATGATGAAGACCCTGAAGAAAGGATGACAACTTCATAATGATGACCTGGAGCAGAGGACTGAAGACGTCAACGGAAGGATCAACCTCTTCGACGGGTACAATAAGAACAAGAAGACTCGTTAGAATTTTGTAACCAAATCCCTTCCTCTGTCCTCCCCCTCTTAAATCTTGTGATGAGATTTCTTGTAGTGGAGAAGAATTGTGATGCCGGGATAATTAAGCTATAGTGACCTCCGCTAATGATGCCACGTCACCACGATTACTGTTGCTAATCTCGTGATGATTCAGAACTAGTTTGAAATTCAAATTTAAAATGCAAGTCAAATAATTAAAAACTTCAAATCTAAAATAAAATTGTTGGTGGTGTTGGCAATATTCACTAAGGATTTATCATGCAGAAACCAACATCATTTGACTAATAGATAAATTCATAGGAAATAATAAATGGTCCAACAACAATTATTTTGGCCTTTTCAAAATAAATAAATAATTAAGTCTTTCAAAATAATCCAAGAATTTGTTGGTGGTCCCTAAAATTTGTGCTTGAATTATGCGCTAAGTTACATTTGTTACAAAAATTAATTTGGTACTAAACTAAATTAGAAAACAGAGGCAAAAATAGAAAAGGAAAGAGCTAAAAGGAGCTACTTTGCACCTGGGCCTGATACACATTGCAACAAATCAGTCCAACTCCCCCATCTCCTTCTTCTTTGTTCATCAGAGGTGTCGTGGACACACGCGCCACGTCCATGGCTTCAATTGCCACACGTCGTCCATCCGTTGCCTCCCCGCGTTGCATTTGACCTTTCCCGAACCCCTGGACACGAACCCTAGTCCTCACTCTTCCCCCCTCGCGCCGTTTTCTTCCCCGTGATGCTCATCCCTCGCCTTGCCGTTGTCAATGCCGCGACTCATGCCCACCTTGAGCCACCCGGAAGTGTCCAGGAGCTTCACCACTATCGCCTCCTTTGTCTATGGAATTGGGTTGGACCAGGGAGGCTCTATACGCTCGCCATCACCGTCATCTTTGTATCCTACATCGCTGACCGTCGTCGTCAATTCCCCCCGCTCTGGTCTAACCACGGCCTCCTCGACCGCGCCCTCGAGCTTGCTGTGAGCTTCTCTCTAGGATCCCCTTTTCCCCTGCTTCGATCTGTTGCCATTGAGGACGTCCCCACGCTAGGACACTATTGCCGAAGCTATGGGTCCGCGCGCACGACCACATACCTCTGACTACCTGCAGCTGCGCCCTGACGCCCTCGCACGCCCGCTCCCATCGTCGCCCGCCCGCAGCCACCCCTGCCTTATCTCTCCTGGCCGTGCACTACCACGACCCGCGCCGAATATGCGCGCGATCCGCGCCCACCTACCGCCACCACCCGCTGTCCTCTGCCACCAGCAGCTGCTCCCCACGCCCTCCTGGCCACGCGCGTGCCCCTGCAGCCCAGCACCTACCTGCTGCCACCAGCTGCCTGCCTGCGCATGGCCGCCCCTCCACCATCGCGCGCTAAACCTGCCCCTCTGTCCGGCCGTGCTGCCCCCTATTGCTTGCGCTCGCACGGCAATCCCCAGCCGCTGCCTCGCTCACCCGGCTGGCGCCCGCCGCCCCCGTGCCCGCCGCAGGCCCGAGCTCCATCGCCGTCCCACTCACTGAAGCCGCCGCCACGTCCCACCACCGGCTGGCCCAAGGCCACCGTACGACTCACCAGAGAGTGCTCGTTCGAACGCCACCACCCACGAGAGCTCCCGTGGCCGGAGTCGGCCTGCCAGCGATCGTCGGAGTCACCGAATTAGCGCTGGTGGTTACACTGATGTGGTAACATTAGATTAGGTTAATCACGCGCTTAATTACCTTCGTTGTGTATGACAGTGAGACCAACTATCGGTGTCAAAACCGGCTGATCTCGGGTAGGGGGTCCTGAACTGTGTGTCTGAGGATCGATGGTAACATGAGACAAGGGGGCATGATGTTTACCCAGGTTCGGGCCCTCTTAATGGACGTAAGACCCTACGTCCTGCTTGATTGTATTTGATGAGTATAGGGGTTACAAGAGTTGATCTACCTTGAGATCGTAATGGTTAAACCCTAGATGTCCAGCCTATATGAATTCTGATAGCCTCTATGGACTAAACCCTCCTATTTATATAGACACTGGAGGGTCCTAGGGTTGTAAAGAGTCAGTTTACAGAGAAAGGAAATTATTCACCTGGACGCTAGTCTTGCCATCCACGCAAAGGAGAGTCCAACCCAAATACGGGGGAAGGTCTTCTATCTTGTATCTTCATGGCCCATCAGTCCAGCCCAAGCTACATAGCTCGGACACCTGAGGTCCCCATAATCCAGGACTCCCTCAGTAGCCCCTGAACTTGCCTTCAATAAAGATGTAATATTAGGCCCATGTCTTCGGCTTTGCAAGGCAGGTTCTTCATCATAATCCGGACTAATGATAATCCGGCAACAACCTCAACATCTTTTACAATTCCCCCTGATGGCGCTTCAACTTTTGTGCGTGGGGTAAATATGAACGGCCCACACCTAAGGCCATCTCACACTACGTAGAAGGAAAAACAACCAAGTCTTGCCACAAAAAAAAGCCTTCATCATGGCCAGCACCCGATGCTCCTCCTCGCTTCCCCATGGCCCTCACGAGGGAGATTGGCAGAGTTGCTCCGTGCCTCATCTTAAGCTAAGCCGGCTCTAGACACAGGGCTACCCCCCTCACAAATCTAGTTCCCGTTCGAGCGGGATTATATTTAATCGGCAACGACGCGATGGCTGAGAATTTCCCCAACCCCATTAAGTAGGAGAGGGTGTGCTTCATCTCATTTCTGTTACGGGGCCTGAGATTTCCAATTCATCCATTCCTCCAGGGATTATTGGAATTTTACGGCATCCAACTGCATAACCTCATGCCGGTTCGATTCTGCACATCTCAGGGTTTGTTGCCCTCTATGAGTTATTCCTAGGCATCGAGGCCCAGTTCAGATTATGGAGGAAATTCTTCTACCTCGTTCCGCACCACAAAGGTTGTTCCATATTTGAAGTGGGTGGTGCTGAAATATGGCGCATTGCCGGATCCGGATAACCTGTAGGAACTCTTAAAGAAGCATACCCGACATGGTCTTTGGAGTTGTTCTATACGGATGATGTTCCACTATCGGATCCAGTCAGGTGCGGTCTCCCTAGTTTTCCAGCGCTCCTCTAAAGAAGTGCCTCAACTAGCGTCCCCGAAGTCCCACAGAAGAGGACAATGCGGTGATACAACGGTTGGTCAGCAAGGTCAGGCTGCTGACCCACTCCGAACTCTCAATAGTTGAAGTCATGGCGATCGCAATAAATAGGTGTATGTAGTCTCTTCAATCCAGAGTAACTCCTTTATGGTGTTACCATGAAGAGGACGGCGCGTCCCGTTACATACGGTAGGGCCCGGATACCCCAGCCAAACTGGCCTCCATTTTGGCCGATCTGTACAAGGGAGAAAAAGAAGATTTTCTACCGTTAAACTGTCTGGAGGCCTATTCCATGTACACCCCTATTGAATGGGTAAGATCTTGATTCGTCTATGCTTATTTTACTGCATTGCAGACACTAATCGAATGTAGTTTTTGTTGCCACCAACTAGTCATGGAGGAGGATGTTCAAGAACGTCCACTATCCTGCTCCTCAGCCGGAGGATCATAATCGCGACAAAGATCTTGGATTTTGCGTATATATATAGAATTTAATGATGGGGTATTCTATCAGGCAAGGCTTGACGGTTCGGAAGTGGCCATCATCGCCGACTACCCTCGCCTTTACCCATTTTGCATTGTGAGTATCCAGAGGCTTCTTAAGAAGTGGTCCTCATTTGTATCCTTATTTGTCGTACTGATCTGGATTTTAACAGGATCGGCGCTCCAGGGACCGTGTCTCCTCGAGCGCGGCCCCCATGCAAGGCCTCTGTTCAAAACGAAAATGGACCGGGAGTACCGCGGAGACCTCACAGTCTTCCAAGAGGTATGTGTACTTTAATACATGCCTAGGCATGAGTCTGGATTGTTAAGAGTCTACCATTTTTGTCTTTTATTTTTAGGAGGAGTACGCGGCAAACAGTGGGAAAACACCCCATTAGCCAAATGTTCACTAATCCGGTGCCGGACTCGTCAGCTAGGACGCAAGCCAATGCCGCGCCCGTTCCTCCTCCTCAAGAGGATTCAGATGACGTGTTGGTCACAAATTTCAAAGTGGAGAGCGTGATGAACCACCGTCGTTTAAAGGAAGCTATGCGTGCTCCGGTCTTGTCCTAACAAGAATTCACCGCACTAAGTTCGACAGATGCCTATATCCGAGCCGCTCGAGACGGAGTTATTCAGCTATTCTCGAAGAAAGTACAGGTAAACTTTGACATAATTTTGCATGGCCATATGCCAGTAGCCCCCAAGACTTGAAACAGTGAAGCAAACCGATTTAAGGATCGATAACTTTGTGCGGGTTCTGCAAGAAAACAACACCATGTTGGCTCAAGAGCTGAACACAAACCAGACACAACTGAGTGCAGTTACCGCCAAACTAGCGGTTTTGAAAGAGATCTCAAAGGGAGTGTCGAGGGATAAACAACTTGAGGAGGAAAACGACTGATATGTCCATTTTACATCATGCTTTTATATCGATATTTATTGCATTATGGGATGTTATTACACACAATGTCACAATACTTATGCCTATTCTCTCTTATTTTACAAGGTTTACATGAAGAGGGGGAATGCCGGCAGCTGGAATTCTGGGATGGAAAAGGAGCAAATATTAGAGACCTATTCTGCACAACTCCAAAAGTCCCGAAACTTCACGAGAGCACATTTCAAAATATATAAAAAATATTGGGCGAAGGAAGTACCAAAGGGGGGACACCCACCATCCACGAGGGTGGGGGCGCGCCCTACCCCCTGGGCGTTCCCCCTGCCTCGTGGGCCCCCTGGCAGCCCTCTGGTTCCCATCTTCTGCAATATGAGGTCTTTCGTCCGAAAAAAATCATAAACTAGCTCACAGGACGAAACTCCGCCACCACGAGGCGGAACCTTGGCGGAACCAATCTAGGGCTCAGGCGGAGCTGTTCTACCGGGGAAACATCCCTCTAGGAGGGGGAAATCGTCACCATCGTCATCACCATCGATCCTCTCATCGAGAGGGGGTCAATCTCCATCAACATCTTGACCAGCACCATCTCATCTCAAACCCTAGTTCATCTCTTGTATCCAATCTTTGTCTCAAAACCTCAGATTGGTACATGTGGGTTTCTAGTAGTGTTGATTACTCCTTTTAGTTGATGCTAGTTGGTTTACTTGGTGGAAGATCATATGTTCATATCCTTTATGCATATTAATACCCCTCTGATTATGAACATGAATATGATTTGTGAGTACTTACATTTGTACCTGAGGACATGGGAGAAGTCTTGCTATAAGTAGTCATGTGAATTTGGTATTCGTTCGATATTTTGATGAGATGTATGTTGTCTCTCCTCCAGTGGTGTCATGTGAACATCGACTACATGACACTTCACCATAGTTTGGGCCTAGAGGAAGGCATTGGGGAGTAATAAGTAGATGATGGGTTGCTAGAGTGACAGAAGCTTAAACCCTAGTTTATGAGTTGCTTTGTAAGGGGCTGAGTTGGATCCATATGCTATGGTTAGGTTTACCTTAATACTTCTTTTGTAGTTGCGGATGCTTGCAAGAGGGGTTAATCATAAGTGGGATGCTTGTCCAAGGAAGGATATTACCCAAGCACCGGTCCACCCACATATCAAATTATCAAAGTACCGAACGCAAATCATATGAGCGTGATGAAAACTAGCTTGACGATAATTCCCATGTGTCGTTAGGAGCGTTTTCCTTTATATAAGAGTTTGCACAGGCTTGTCCTTTGCTACAAAAAGGATTGGGCCATCTTGCTGCACTTTATTTACTTTCATTACTTGTTACCCGTTACAAATTACCTTATCACAAAACTATCTATTACCAATAATTTCAGTGCTTGCAGAGAATACCTTACTGAAAACTGCTTATCATTTCCTTCTGCACCTCATTGGGTTCGACACTCTTAATTATCGAAAGGACTACGATTGATCCCCTATACTTGCGGGTCATCAAGGACAATCCAAATAGATAGAGAGATTGAAGGCTCAGCTATCAGCTCTTAGAAGGAAAATGAAATGCTGAAGGGTGGCATGTTCGGTATGTCTTCCCCTCATGATTAGAACCACCATAGGTACTTCATGTCTAATCCATAATGCAGAATACCATAAATTTGCTGCGGCAGGTCTGTTAACTGGTCGACCAAAGGAGGAAGTGTCCAGGTTTCAAGGCGACGTGCTAAAGGAGTTATCCGTCGTGCATGCTCGGGCCCGGAAGGCCATGAGGAGTATGGGGAAGGTGTTATGTCCATTTGATACCCCTCCAGAAAGTATGGAAGCCCTGGCAAACCTGTTCAAAGGTGCTCGGCGCCGGTTCGAGCTATGGAAGACGTCTGCCTGTAGTGAAGGTGCACGAGAAGCCTTGGCCATGGTTAAGACACGCTTCTCGAAACTGGATCCGAATCATATATCCCGAGTAGGACCACAAGGACCAGACGGGAAGGAAATCCTATTAAATTTACTCTATGATCAAGTAATGCTCGCTGCGAAATATTCGGAGGACGACTATAGATTAGACAACCTTATAGACGGCATAGAGAAGGAATAGGTTTTGAGCTTAATGTATCGATGCACATTTATGATAAACCTATGGTTTTGATCTAAACATGTGAAATGATTTTGTCATCGCAAACTTTTGGCTTTAACCTCCAAACCAATAATGGCGAAGTATTTCCAGGTATGTAGTACAGGAGGAAGTATCCTTCTGGAAACCAGGCAACCCAGTCATAGTGCCCAAACAGACAAAAAATTCAAGTTTGGGATGTATGTTATATTACGTATGTAAGAAACATCTTCCAAGAAAAATAGTTCCGTTAAAGGTTCCTTTCCTTGGGTCGGCATGTTATACATGCCGAGACGTGTGGTTCGTAGTACGGAAAAACCGTCTTGAAATGCCTTGAAGATGATTGCAATACAGCGATAATTTGCCGACCAATTATTCCCTTAAGAACGCTAGCTTTTGGCTTCACCCGTCTAAGGTACATGTCTGGATGACCCGGTTGTAACAATCGCAGAGGTACTCCCTTTATGCCCTAGCCGAACAATTGGGAATGTAGGGCATAAGCACAGGAGCGAGGCAACCCAGCTTGGCAAAAACTTAAATCATAGAGGTGCATAAAATGGCAAGAGAGGATATATATCTGCAAATGACACATGTATTGTGAGCTCTAGGCTTGATATAATAATAAGCTTTTATTTGCAGAAGCCCCCAGTCGCGGCGGGGTGTATACATTTAAGGATGTGTACCGGTCAATTGTTCAGCCGATCCGAACACAAATGGGAAACATATATAAAAATAAAAAGAAAAGAAAAGAAAAAATTTGAAAACGAGACAAAAGAATGAATAAGGAACATGGCCGCACTTATGCGTAGAATCTTCGGAGCCGAGCAGCGTTCCAAGGGTTCAGTTCTAAGCGATTATCTGATGCATTGCGAAGGCGGTAGGCTCCTCCCGTCAGAACTTCATCTATGATGAAGGGAACTTCCCATTTTGGTTTGAGTTGGTCCTTTTTCTTCTCTGGGAGGCGTAAAACGAGCTCACCAACATTGTAAGTCTTTGCCCGCACTTCTCTGCTTTGGTATCTTCGAGCTTGTTGTTGATAGAATGTGGAACGGGCTTGTGCGATATCGCACTCCTCCTCCAGGCCATCTAGGTCATCCTGCCGATCGAGCTCGGCCTCCCTCTCGTCATACATGCGCACTCGAGGTGATTCATGAATAATCCAGGACGGCAAGACAACTTCTGCACCGTACACAATAAAGAATGGTGTTTATCCCGTTGTGCGGTTTGGTGTGGTCCGCAGCCCCCAGAGTACGGTATCGAGTTCCTCCACCCAGTGTTTATCTGACTCCTTTAGGGATCGCACTAGTCTGGGTTTGATGCCGCTCATTATCAGGCCATTGGCCCGTTTGACTTGACCATTTGTTTGAGGTTGATAGATGGAGGCGTAATCGAGCTTGAGGCCCAGGTTAGCACACCGGATTTTCACTTCATCGCTAGTGAAGTTAGAGTCGTTGTCAGTAATAATGTTGTGCGGGAAACCATAACGGTGTACGACACGGGATATAAAGTTTCTCACCGGTCCGGCTTCCGCTGTTTTTACTGGTTTGGCTTCTATCCACTTAGTGAATTTATCCACCATGACCAGTAGATATTTCTTCTTATGGCTTCCCCCTTTAAGGGGTCTGACCATGTCTAGCCCCAAGACAGCAAAAGGCCAGGTAATGGGGATAGTTCTTATGGAAGTAGGAGGCATATGGATTTGATTGGGGAAGAGCTGACATCCTACATAGCGCTATACGGAAGCCTTTGCATCTTCCCGGGCCATGGGCCGGAAGAAATCCGTACGGAAGGCTTTGCTTACCAGGGCCCAAGCTGCGGCGTGATGGCCATCGAGGCCAGCATGTACTTCGGCTAGGAGCTGTCGCCCCTCTTCTTCGGAGATACATCTTTGAAGAACTCCAGTACTGCTTTTCTTGTAGAGTTCTCCCTCATGGACTTTATAGGCCTTAAAGCGTCGAACTCTATGACAGGCCTCGTTCTGATCATTAGGGAGCTCCTACCTATTAAGGTAGGCCAAGAAGGGTTCGGTCCATGGAGCAATAACCACCATGATTACATGAGCGGAAGGTGTTGGCTCAGTTCCCGAGCCTCCGATGATATCCGAATTATGTTCGGCGTCCGGGGGTATGATCGGCACTGGACTATCATTTCCTCTCTCGTCCTGCCATACCACGGATGGTTTAAAAAGCCTCTCCAAAAAGGTGTTAGGCGGGACGGGGTCGCTTTTAGCACCCAAACGAGCAAGGATGTCTGCTTCCTGATTACTATCTCGAGCCACATGATGAAACTTGAGCTCCTCAAGTCGAGCTGATATTCTAAGTATGGCATTGTGGTAGGCCACCATCTTTGGATCCTTTGCGTCAAATTCTCCATTTATTTGGGATATCACGAGGTTCGAATCCCCACGCACCTCGAGGCGTTGTATGCCAATAGAAACGGCCATCCGGAGTCCATGCAGGAGCGCTTCATATTCAGCTGCATTATTGGAATCTATATACATGATTTGTAATACATAACGGACCGTGTCCCCTGTAGGGGATATTAGGACGACACCAGCCCCCTATCCGGCTAACATTTTGGAGCCGTCGAAGTACATCAGCCAGTTGGAGTATGTGCTGTACTCTTTAGGGAGTTCGGCTTCTGTCCATTCGGCGACAAAGTCAGCCAACACCTGAGATTTCATAGCTCGGCGTGGCTTGTATGTTATTTCAAATGGTAAGAGCTCAATAGCTCATTTGGCAATGCAGCTGCTGGCATCTCAATTGTTTATGATGTCATTGAGTGGCACTTCAGAGGCCACCATGATCAAGCACTCTTGAAAGTAGTGCCGCAGCTTTCGAGATGCCATGAATACCGCTTATGCTATCTTTTGATAGTGCAGGTATCGGGATTTGCATGATGTAAGGACCGCTGATATATAATATACTGGTTTTTGGAGTGGGAATTTGTGTCCCTCTTCCTCTCATTCGATAACGAGCACAACGCTCACTACTTGGTGAGTTATTGATATGTACAGAAGCATAGGTTCGCCGACATTTGGTGTGGCCAGGATTGGGTTGTTTGCTAACAAAGTTTTTATATCTTCCAACCCAGCCATCGCCGCATCCATCCATCGAAGTGATCGGTACGTCGGAGCAGGCGATAAAGTGGTACTGCCTTTTCTCCCAGTCCGGAGATAAAGTGGCTCAAGGCTGCCATGCACCCAACTACTTTTTGGACCTGCTTTAGGTCTGTTTGTGTCGCCAATTGCGACAAGGCTAGGATTTTGGCCGGATTTACTTCGATTCCTCTATTGGAAAAAATAAACCTGAGCATTTTTCTGGCCGGGACGCCAAAACCACATTTTTCTGGATTGAGCCTGTCGGATCACGGGTTCCGGCAAAATCCTCAAGGTTCGAACACTTGGGTGCACACGAAGTTTTTCTCCCTACCGATCCACGCCCTATCTCTCTAAGATCTCGCGGACGAACTCGACAAACTCACAACACAGAAAGACACAAGATTTATACTAGTTCGGGACACCGTTGTGGTGTAATACCCTACTCCAGTGTGGTGGTGGTGGATTGCCTCTTGGGCTGATGATGAATAGTACAAGGGGCAGAACAACCTCCTGAGGTTGAGGTGATCTTGTGCTCTCTTTTCGTTTTTCTCTACTGTGGTGGCTAGCTCTACTTATATAGGCCCTGGTCCTCTCCCCAAATATTGAGTGGGAAGGGAGCCAACAACGGTCAATTTGAAAGGGGACAGCTAGTACAACTTATCCTGAGAAAAGTGATCTTCGCCTGCAAAAAGGCTCTAGTGATGACGCCGTCTTGGGCTCCATGGTGACCTCCGTATTGTCGTCCTGCTGGTCACCGATATGGAAACCTTTGCTTGATGCCTCAGTACTCCGCGCCTGTGCTTGCCCCTTGGCACCAAAGAGGAAGCAAGGACACTCCGCGCCTGCGCTTGCCCCCTTGTCGCCTGGTCTCGATCTTCATGGCTCACGTCATGAGGACCTCGCGAGGTTTGCCCTGCCTTGACCTCTCCGCCCCTCGTGAGCCTGACTGGCGAGGCCGCTCCTGAGGAGATCTTGCGTCTCCCGCCTCGCGAGGGTCTTGAATACCTTGTCGATGAAGATGGGTTGTACAGACCTGCTAGCCCAGCCACGCCATGGGCCGCAGGCAGGCAAGTCTGGGGTCCCCCGTTCCCAGAACACCGACAGTAGCCCCCGGGCCCAAGGCGCACTCGGGCTTGGCTTCAAGGCGAAGCCAAAGGTCAAGCGCGGAGCATCGCGGGCCCCAAAAGCCTGTGACCTCGGTTGACGTGTGGCGGTTGATTGGACATGGGCGTCTCCGCTTCCCCACGCTGCCTCGACAACTGTTTGTTTTGACAAGTCCCTACGGCATGCAAGGAAAACCATCATTACCTGTGATCGTGGGAGCGCTGTTTGGCCTTCTATTGCTATAACTAAGGAAGGGGGCGGAGCCCCCATCCCCCACTTCTTCCCATTCCGTCTGCTTCTTCCTCCTCTGCTCCACTACTAGCAGCAACTTCAATGGCGCCGATCCGTAGGTTTTCGGCTCAGGAGAAGGGAAAGGTTCCCCTCGACATGCCAGTGCTGCTTCCACCGAACAAGAGGTTGGCCCACCGTCGCGATGTTGTGGCGATGCAGGTGGTGACGAGGACTTGGTGCGAGCTGCCTCCTGCTGGGTATCCGCTGCCCTTGTACGCCCAAGCCCTAGGCTCGGGAGGAAGAAGCAACGAGCATCGGCGCGCGCACCGCGGCCAAGGTCGACGCGCCGCGACGACGAGTGCCGTCACTCCTGGAGTCCATGCCGCGGACTCCTCACGCAAGCTGGTGCTGTGGTCGGCGATGCCGCCAAGCTCCTGGATCCGCTTCCTACGCTTCTTCTCTGACGTGATGCCGCCAAGAGGGCCTCTTGAACTCTGGCTGTAGCATGCCGACTGCGACGCTCCGGCGACCGGAGCAGAGGTTGAAGCAGTCTACACTGGCAAGATCTTCATGACCCGCAGCTGGGGCGAGGTCGCGCGGGTTTGCCATGCAGAGGGCGCCCTCACGATCCACTTCGAGTATAACGGCGCCTCCAAGCTGTCCTTCAAGGTCTTCGACGCGGAGGGTCGCCGCTTGGAGTGTTGCCCCGAAGGGGAGCGTCGGGATGAGGTGCGCCTCGCTCGCGGCTGCTCCTGAAGCAGCGATTTGTGGGAGTCTAGCGGTTCTCCCGAGCTCTAGGAGACTCTGGAGACGAGTTTCGACAACTACGTGCCCCTGATCTCTCGCCGCGCTCGGAGCAGGGCCGCAACGTCCGGGCGTCGCCGTCGCTGATCTGGATGGGGTTGGTGCCGGCCTCCCACAGCCCACTCTTGATGATGGCGTCGACCGTGGGGGTGTGTAGATAGGATTCTCCTAGGTTCTCTTCTTTTGTTCCCTGGAATTACCCCATGGGTGTGTGTAAGGAGTTTGCAATATCTTTTGTTCATATTATCTCAATTATGGAAGCCTTGTGAGCGCAAGTCCTGTTTAGGCTCGGTCTTCCCTTTCCAATCTCGCGACAGCTTGTTGCTCTACGCTGACAGCTCCCGGTCCCCAAGTAAGCTTCAGCCGTCGCTGGTATGCAAGGTCGCGTGCCGTGGTCAAGGCCAGGAGGTGAGCAGCCCGAGGTCCAGTAAGAGCCCCTGAGGTACGATGCTCAGGTGGTCCCCTTTAGCGCCCAAGCAGCCGTGGTAAGATAAGAAAGGGAGGCGACGTTGCCGCAATAGGGATGCGGCGAGCGTGTCCCCTAGGTCCCAACGATTAGTTGATCTGAGCTCATGACTTATCTTGGTGGTCCGGGGTCGATTATTTATGATGCGCTAGACCGGTGCGCAAACATCTGCAGCATAGCTAGGTCAGGCCCATGCGAGTCCTCCCACTTCCTATGCTTTCCTTTGTGCTCTACGTCCTCAGGTCCCGGCTCTCCAGTGAGCTCAACTTCCGCTGGTATGCCAGGTCGCATGCCGTGGTCAGGACAGGGGGTGAGGGCTAGAGAGCCAGTAAGAGGTCCTGAGTCGCGATGCTCAGGAGCCCCCCTTTTAACATGCAAGCAGATTACTTGGAAGAGGTGGGAGCTCGCGGTGCCGCCTGGTGCTATCCTCATGAGATTCCTGCGAGCCAGCACAAGGAAGAACACGACCTGCCGTTATGGTTGCCAGCCTGCCGCTGGTTGCTCCGTGAGGGGGTGAAGGCACTGAGGGCCTGGTGAGGTGACTTGCGCAGGGCGTAGCGCGAGCCAGAGCCTGACAACTCAGGTTTATCGATGTGGTAGGGATGGACTCGTGCACCAGCACCGTGCCGGCGTGGGGAGGCCCCATGGGAGGCGACGACTGAGCAGGTAGTAATCATAGGTAGATTAAACATGAGAGTAGCAAGCTTAAGTAATGTCATGGGAGATACGTGCCACTGGGTCAGGCCCGAGCGGCTTGGGGATGATGCAGCCTGAGGGGCACTCCCAACAAGGTAATCTAAAGACATAAAAAGGGATACATGCCACAGGGACGAACCCACGTGGCCTGGGAATGATGCAGCCGAGGGGCGCTCCCAGCTAAATGAACTTGGAAAGATGTCACCTGGTTATGTTGACGAAGGAGAGTTGGGGCAGCTGAAGGTGCACGACGAAAGGGTTGCTCCTCATGAGCCACCGGAGCCCTGAGCCTCGGGAGGCTCTGGGGGCTCAGGTGGTTCCTTGAGGACGGTCTCCACCTCCATCAGGACGACATGGTGCCTGGCCTACTGAGCCGCTAAGATGCGCCGCAAGTTGCGCTAGTAGGCAGACGATACACTCGGCAGGACAAAGGGCATGCGAACATAGCTGTGCGGTGGGCCCTCGCAGCGTCCCACGCGCGAAGGCCAGAAAAGCTCCTAAGAAGCGGCCCTATTGATCCCTGGAACATCGATGCAGACGCGTAGCCCAACGTCCTCACCAGGATGGGAAGCTGCATCTCATGAGCGGTGGTCGCGGCGCATGGCCCTTGCGTCTTGCAATTCCTGGGTGGTCTTGGTGATGAACTCCTGAACGGTGGGCAACCCTTTCCCTGCGCCCTTGTGAGCGAAACATGCCGTGAAGCACACCTCCAAGTGGTGCCCAAGCGCCTCCCTCGTGGTGTGGGCAAGGTCTGAGGCCTTCCAGAAGAAAGCCCCCGAGCCCTACCCGAGAAGGGCGCCGGGCGCGCCTTCCTATGCGATGGAGGGAGGCGCCCCCTAGAGCGGGCGCTGATCCTGACGAGGCTCCGGCTGTGATGCCACCCTCTTGAGGTCTTGTATGTCGCAACTGCTTCTTCTTCTTGGGGATGGCCTCAGGAGGGCCCTCGCCCTTGCTGTCGGGGTCGTCGATTGCTGCAACATGGAAGGCACGCTCGAGGGAGCACACCACATCTTTTTCTTCACATGGGACCGTGATGATCCCGTTGCTTCCTGGCATCTTGAGGGCATTGTAGCCGTGATGGGTCACCGCCATGAACTTGGCTAGGGCTGGATACCCGAGGATGGCATTGTACGTCAGACGGATGTGCGCGACGTCAAATTCGATGAGCTTGGTGCGGTAGTTCTTTCATTCCCCGAAGGTGACAGGGAGGCAGACCTGCCCTATCGGTCTGGTGGAACCGCAGGTCACTCCTGAGATAGGCTTGGTGGGCTGAAGCTGTTCATATGGCAATTGGAGGCTGTCGAACGTGTCGACGGACGGGACGTTGAGCCCTGCGCCGCCGTCGATGAGGGTCTTGGTAATTTCACGTTGCTGATGACTGGGAAGCAAAGCATCGGGAGGGCGCCGGCGGTAGCTGCGCACTTTAGCTGGTCTGCCGAGTTGAACGTGATGGGGCACTGTCGGCGTCCTGGGAACGGGGGTCCCTAGACTTGCCTGCCTGCGGCCCGCGGTGTGGCTGAGCCAGTAGGCCGTACGACCCATCTTCACCAACAAAGCACCCAAGACCCTCGCGAGGGGCCAAGCCTCGCTTGGCGGACGACTCAAGACCTCCTCTAGAGTGGCCTAGCTAGGCAGGCTCACAAGGAGCAGAGATATCAAGGCGAGGCGAACCTCACGAGGCTCTCGTGACGTGAGCCATGACGATCGACACCAGGTGGGCGCCAGCGCGCGCAGCGTCCTTGTTTCCTCTTTGGTGCAATATGGGCAAGCGCACTCGCGGAGTATCGAGGCCTCAGGAAAAGGTTGCCATTTCGGTGCAACAAGACCAAGACTATGGACTGCAAGATGGAGGTCATCGTGGAGCCTAGAACAGCGTCACCACCAGAACTTTGTGCAGGTAAAGACTACTTTTGTCAGGATAGCTTGTACTAGATGTCCCTCTTCAAATTAGCCCACCATTGTTGGATCCCTTCCCGCTCGATATTTGGGAAGAGGACCAGGGCCTCTATAAATAGGACTAGCCAACATAGTGGATGAATGATGATATGAGGGAGAGAGAGAGAGCCCACCCCCACACGCACAAGCTCACCGAGCTCAAGAACACCTCAACCTCAGGAGGCTTTTCTTCCCTTGTATTGTTCATCAGCCCAAGAGGCAATCCACAACCACCACACTGGAGTAGGGTATTACACCACAACGGTGGCCCAAACCAGTATAAACCCCGTCTATCTTTGTTGTGAGTTCGTCAAGTTCGTTCGCAAGATCCTAGTCAGCTAGAGCGTAGGTAGGTTGGAGGGAAAGACTTCGCGCGCACCCCAGTGTTCGAACCTTAAGGGTTTGTCGGAACCCCACATCCCAACATTTGGCGCACCAGGTAGGGGTGCGTCGTAGCTTCCCTTCCGTCAGCTCGTCGCTCTGTCGCTTCGTTGTCTCCATGTCGGACGCTCGCCGCGCTCGAGCTAAGTGTCGGGCCACCCTCGCCGCCCGCGTCGCTCAGACGGCTCCTGTCGGCGGGCCTCCTCGTCGTTCTCCGTCCCCCGCCGCCAACGCTGCCACCGGCCCGGTGGGAAACGAGCAGCATGCGTCCTTGCAACATCCTTCGGTGCGGCAGGATGGCCGCACCGCTACTCCATCACTCACGCCTGCTGGTTCTTCGTCTCATGCGCACGAGATTTCCATGGAGGCACAGGCCGCGCTCATCGCGGCGAACAAGCTCCAACGTTACCGCCCCATCAACGACGTCTATGAGGAGTGGCTCGACCGCGTCGCCGAGCTCGTCTGTGCCGCGGGGGGCTCTCTGGCACCGTCCCACTCTCTACCTCCCCCTTAGCAGACCGCGGGCGACGGGGCTCATGGCGTGCCTCGACTGCCTCGACCCCAAGATGGTGCCTTGGCGCCAAGGTGCGCGCCTCCATGGCTTGATCCACCGCGCCCGGCGCCCGCGCGTGAAGAAAGGAGCTGCCAAGAAATCACACGGCAGCGATAAGATGCACCAGCGCTCCCCGCGCCACCTCGTCAAGACCGCACGCCGTCTGCAGTGGCACAGCACGGACCTCGCCAAGACCATGCTCCACCTCAGAAGCGGGCCCCGACAACCACGGCAGGCTGCTGCACCTTCAGCCCTGAGCTGCATAGTGTTACCTGGCCAGGCAAGTTCAAGCCAGATCTGCCTCCTCGGTACGACGGCACCACCGACCCCGCAGAGTTACTGCAGCTCTATGAGTTGAGCATCGAAGCGGCCAACGACGATGAAAAAGTCATGGCGAACTGGTTTCCCATGGCTCTCAAGGATGGGGCCCGCTCCTGGCTCCTGAACTTGCAGCACGACTCGATTTCCTCCTGGGACGAGATGCGCGACCACTTCGTCGCCAACTTCCAGGGCACTCGTGACCACCCACCGGGCGCAGGAGACCTACGCCGCATCAAGCAACAACCAGGAGAGACCCTCCAGAAGTACATCCAGTGCTTCAACAGCACCCGCCTCAAGATCCCCAAGGTCACGGACGAGGCCATCATCTCCCCGTTTTCCGATGGCGTCCGCGACGTCAAGATGAAGGAAGAGCCGGCTATCCATGAGGAACTTTGCACATCTCAGGAGCAGTTCAACCTGGCGACCAGGTGCGCAAGTGCTGAGGAGGGGCGCCTCTCTCTTCTAGAGCTGCCAGCTGCAGGAGTGGAGGAAATGAAGGCCAAGGCCAAGGACGTGAAGCGCAAAGAGGCAGTAGTGCTCGCAGCAGAGCCCGACACCAAGCGAGGCAGAGATCAGCCCAAGTCATCCAAGAACGGCCGCCCATTCTGCGCCTTCCACAACCTGAACACCCATAACACCAGCGACTGTCAAGAGCTCAGAGCCATTCGGGAAGGACACTTCGGCCGACGCCCCGAGCGCAACGATCGAGGCTACGGCCGCGGAGGAGGACGCGGAGGCGGACGCTGGGATGACCGTGGCCTGCGCTAGGAGTGGTGTGACCGGCCTCGTGAGGATAGCTGGCAGGACCAACCTCGCGAGGGCGCCTCGAAGGACCCGCCTCGTGAGGATCGCCCCCAGGGCAACACTAGTCTTCCCCCGTTGCCGCCACCAAGGAGGAACGATGACCACCACTAGGAAGAGGGGGCTGGGGGCTTCCAGGAGCCGCACGCGGTCGCTTGCATCTTGGGCGGCACTCAGGGCCCACCCTCTCAGTGCATCTTCAAACAGTTCGCTCGCGAGGTGAACGCGGCGCTCCCCAAGCTTGAGGCCACGCGCTCGCTCCGGTGGTCCCAATGTGCCATCACCTTCAGCTCGGCCGACCAGCTCAAGTGTAGAGCCACCGCTGGCACACTCCCTATGCTGTGCTCCCCAGTTATCAGCAATGTGCAAGTCACCAAGACTCTCATCAACGGCGGCGCAGGGCTCAACGTCCTATCCGCCGACACTTTCGACAACCTCCAGGTGCCCTATGAGCAGCTCCAGCCAACCAAGCCTTTCTTAGGAGTGAGTGACGGTTCCACCACACCAATAGGGCAAGTCCTCCTGCCTGTCACCTTCGGGGAGCGCAAGAATTACCGCACCGAGCTCATCGACTTCGACGTCGCGCACATCCGCCTGCCGTATAATGCCATCCTTGGGTACCCAGCCCTGGCCAAGTTCATGGCAGTCACTCACCACGGCTACAACATTCTCAAGATCCTAGGAAGCGGGGGGATCATCATGGTCCCATGTGAAGAAAGGGACGCGGTGTGCTCCCTTGATCGCGCCTTCCAAGCTGCGGCAATCGACAACCCTGACAGCAGAAGTGAAGGCCCTCCAGAGACCATCCCCAAGAAGAAGCTACCGCGCTGTGCAGGACCCCAAGAAGATGGCGTCGTATCAGGAGCCTCGTCAGGATCAACGCCCGCTCCAGGGGCGCCTCCCTCCACCGCATAAGAAAGCGTGCCCAGCGCCCTCTTCAGGCAAGGCTTAGGAGCTCTCTTCTGGAGGGCCTCAGACCTTGCCAATCTCATGAGGGAGGCGCTTGGGCACCACTTGGAAGCGTGCTTCACGGCACGTGTTCCTCAGGAGAGCATGGGGGAAGGAATGCCCACCACCCAAGAGTTCATCACCAAGACCACCCAAGAGCTACAAGATGCAAGAGCCATGCATGGCGACAGCCTCTCATAGAGTGTGGCTCACCAACCAGGCGAGGGTGCTGAGCTGCGCGCCTGCGTCGACATCCGAGGGCTCAACAGGGCCGCATCTCAGGAACGCTTCTGGCCATCACACATGGGTCGCTGTGAGGGTCCACCACACAGCTTCGTTCGCATGCCCTTCGGCTTGCCGAGTGTGGCGTCGGCCCATCGGCGCAATGTGCGGCAAGTCCTAGCGGCTCAGGAGGCCAGGTTTGTAACACCCCGGATATGATTTACCCAATATGTACTCCAACTCTTGCCGTTTCTAGCCTTAAGTTATTTTATTTTCTTGGGTTCGGGTTTTTTTCTTCCTGTGTTGTTATCGTTGTCATGCATCTCATATCATGTCATCATGTGCATTGCATTTGCATACGTGTTCATCTCATGCATTCAAGCATTTTCCCCGTTGTCCATTTTGCATTCCGGCGCTTCGTTCCCCTCCGGTGGTCATTTCTACCTTTCTTTCGTGTGTGCGGATTAAACATTTCCGGATTGGGCTGAGACTTTCCAAGCGGCCTTGGTTTACTACCGGTAGACCGCCTGTCAAGTTTCGTATCATTTGGACTTTGTTTGATACTCCAACGGTTAACCGAGGGACCGAAAAGGCCTCGTGTGTGTTGCAGCCCAACACCCCTCCAATTTGGCCCAAAACCCACCAAAACTCTGTCTATCATCTAGAGTGTTCGATCACGATCGCGTGGCCGAAAACCGCACCTCATTTGGACTACCCTAGCTCCCTCTATGCCTATATATACCTCCCCCATTCCAAATCTCGGATCCCCTCCTCGAAACCCTAAAAAAAACCTCATATCAGCGCGCCGGACATTGTTCGCCCGGGTCGGACACACCGTGCTGCCGCCCCGCACCAGTAGCGTCCCGCCACATAGTTCCCACCGCTCGCCGCCGCCGTGGGCCGGGAAGCCCGATCCGGGCCCCCACGGCCCGTCTCCTCGTCGCCGCCGCCCGCGGGAGGAGCCCGCCCGCCGCCGCCGCCTCTCCTCTTGCCGGCGCCCGCGCCACCGTACGCCAGCGACCGCCGCCCGTGCCACCGTACGCCGGCGACCGGCGCCGTCCTGCTCCGTCTCCGGCGAGCCTCGTCGCCCGGCCGCGCCTCGCCGCCCCGGCCTCTCCGCCGCGCCGCCCCATTGTCGTCCTCCTCCTCCGGCCGGTGAGCCCTCCAAGTCCGGCGACCTCCGGCGACCTCGGCGTCCTCTGCGGTGAACAGCTCTGGCGTCCTCGGGAAGCGTGCAAATCGGGATCTGGATCTGGAACTTTGCGGTTGACTTTTCCCCCTGCAAGCCCTAATAATTTGCTCATGTCCATCACATCGTAACTCCTCATCCGTAACTCCGTTTTGGGCATATAGCATATCAAAATGTTTGCCTCAGAGAGCACATCATTTCATTCTATTGCATCATTTTCATTTGAGTTCATCTTGGTGCCCGAAATTCTGTTAGAAGAGTGCTACTTGAGATAATTGTCAGATCTGCTGCTCCATTTAGATATTTGTCATTTTTGCCATGATTAATGTGTGCATGATATGCCCATGAGCTCTACATATGTTTTGTTTAAGGGTTTTGCCATCTATCCAGAGGTGCAACCCATGTATTTTTGTGATGTGTGTGGTGACTAGCACAAGCTTGCAAAGTGAGGCACTTGGTAATGCTGATTTCAAGGACATAGCATTTCCACCAAGTCCTTGGCCTGTTTATCTCATTATGCCATATGTTCATGTTGTTTCCTAGTGATCCGTGCCTCTTTTGAGGATGCTCAGTAAGGATGTTTTATTAATCTTGTAGTGCTCTATCCACCCATGTCTTTGTTGCAATTATGGAGCACCCTAGCTTGAGTCAATCGAGCTCTACTTTTGCTATTTCGTGAATCCGGGCAGATTGTCTACTTGTTAGCGATTTTGCCGCGGATGTTGTAGTTGATCCATGCTTGCTATGTTTTTGTTCTTGCCATGTCTATCTTGAATTTTGTGTATTCTTTATGGGTGTATGCTTAGATTATCATGACATGCTCTGTAGTGAGTGCATCGAGCTCGTAAACATGCCTACTTGATATCTGTTTTCAGCATGTTCCAGTTTTCACTAAGTCTGAGAACTGATAATGTTTTTGCCATGTTCACATGCTTGCAAATGTATTTTCTGATCCCTTTTGGCTCAAGGTCTCTAAGGGACTTTTGTTAAGCTCTTTGAGTATCTCCATGCCATGCTTTACTTTGCCATGTTCAGGTACTGTAGCATATTGTTTTCATACTCCAAAGAGTGCTATCTGATCTGAAATTCCAGACAAGTGTTAATTTCACTGTCTGAAATCTGTTTACCAAATGCATTTTTGCCATGCTTGTTTGAACCTGTTATTGGATGAATTGGCCGTAGCTCAGTGCTAGACTTTTGTTAAGCATCATGAATGGATCCATTCCATGTATTTTTATGCCATCTTTGGGTGCTGTAGCATGTTCATCTTGTTGCATTTAGATGGCTACTTGCTGTAAATCGCAGACCGGTGTCATATTCGAATCGCTTGCCATTTCCAAACCGTAACTCCAATTCCGGTGATCTTTATATCGTTTTCAAGCGATTTCATCTCATCTTTCCATTGGCACACTTGGTTTTCCAAGTTGAGGCCAGGTTCATGCATTCCTTGTCAAATCTTGCATATGCATCACATTTTGCATCCCGCATAGCATATCATCCTTGCATCATATTGTTTGAGCTTTGCACGTGGTTGATTGTGTTCCGTTTGCTTGTTTGTCTTGTTTGGGTAGAGCCGGGAGACGAGTTCTCTAACAAGGAGCCCGTTGAGTTTGCTTTCGAGGATCCAGTCAACTCTGACAGCTGTGCAGGCAAGATGATCATACCCTCGAAATCACTACTATCTTTGCTTTGCTAGATGCTCGCTCTTTTGCTATGCCTATGCTATGATGTCTACCACTTGATTTCAAGCCTCCCAAATTGCCATGTCAAACCTCTAACCCACCATGTTATGATACCTACCACTTGCTTTATCATGCCTCCCATATTGCCATGTCAAGCCTCTAACCCACCTTTCCTAGCAAACCGTTGATTGGCTATGTTACTGCTTTGCTCAGCCCCTCTTATAGCATTGCTAGTTGCAGGTGAAGATTGGAGACCGTTCCTTGTTGGAACATTATTTACTTGTTGGGATATCATTATATTGCCATGTTATCTTAATGCATCTATATACTTGGTAAAGGGTGGAAGGCTCGGCCTCTCGCCTAGTGTTTTGTTCCACTCTTGCCGCCCTAGTTCCCGTCATATCGGTGTTATGTTCCCGGATTTTGCTTTCCTTACGCGGTTGGGTTATAATGGGAACCCCTTGATAGTTCGCCTTGATTAAAGCTTTTCCAGCAATGCCCAACCTTGGTTTACCATTTGCCACCTAGCCTCTTTTTCCCTTGGGTTTCCGGAGCCCGAGGGTCATCTTATTTTAAACCCCCCTGGGCCAGTGCTCATCGGAGTGTTGGTCCGACTGAGCTGCCTGCGGGGCCACCTCGGGGAAACTTGAGGGTTTGTTTTACTCGTAACTATCATCCGAGTGTGCCCTGAGAACGAGATATGTGCAGCTTCTATCGGGATTTGTCGGCACATTCGGGCGGTGTTGCTGGTTTTGTTTTAACTTGTCGAAGTGTGTTGAAGAACAGAGATACCGAGTCTGATCGGAACGTCTCGGGAGGAGGTCTATTCCTTCGTTGACCGTGAGAGCTTGTCATGGGCTAAGTTGGGACTCCCCTGCAGGGATTTGAACTTTCGAAAGCCGTGCCCGCAGTTATGGGCAGATGGGAATTTGTTAATGTCCGGTTGTAGATAACATGAACCTTAACTTAATTAAAATGAATCAATAGTGTGAGTTACCGTGATGGTCTCTTCTCAGTGGAGTCCGGGAAGTGAACACGGTGTTGGAGTAATGCTTGTGCAAGTTGTTCTCTAGATTCTCGCTTGCGCTTTGCCTCCTCTTCTCGCTCTCTTTTGCGAACAGGTTAGCCACCATATATGCTAGTCGCTTGCCGCAACTCCACATATTTTTTACCTCGCCTTTCCTTTTAAGCTTAAATAGTCTTGATCGCGAGGGTGCGAGATTGCTGAGTCCTTGTGGCTCACAGATTACTTCCAAACCAGATGCAGGGCCTGATGATTCTACTCCAGATGGCACGCTTGAGCTCAAGTGGGAGTTCGACGAGGACTCTCAACGATACTATGTTTCTTTTCCTGATGATCAGTAGTGGTGCCCAGTTGGGGTGATCGGGACCGTGTCGCATGTTGGGTTGTCTTTTATTTTTGGCACCGTAGTCGGGCCATGAGTGTTTGAATGTTGTAATGTTATTTATGTACTTGATTGATGTGGCGAGTGTAAGCCAACTATGTTATCTCCCCTTTTATTATCTATATTACATGGGATGTTGTGATGATTGCCTAACTTGCGACATATGCCTTCAATGCGATTATGTCTCTAAGTTGTGCCTCGACACGTGGGAGCTATAGTCGTATCGAGGGTGTTACAAGGTTCCACGCCATTCGGGAGGAGATGGCGACGGTCTTCAGGAAACCTCCTAAACTCCCAGAGCCTCCCGAGGCTCAGGGTCCCGGTGGCTCATGAGGAGTCATTCCTTCAACGTGTGGCTTCAGCTGCACCCGCTCTACTTCGTCTACAGACCCAGGTGACATCTTCCAAGTTCATTTAAGCTGGGAGCGCCCCTCGGGCTGCACTATTCCCAGGCCACGTGGGTCCGTCGCTGTGGCATGTATCCCTTATGCTTATGTTTCTAGCTTACCTCGTTGGGGGCGCCCCTCGGGCTACATCATCGCCACGCCGCTCGGGCCAGACCCAGTGGCATGTACCTTCCTGCATTTATCCCAGTCGATCTGCTCTTCATGCTTAACCTGTCAACTGCTATCACCTGCTCGATCATCGCCTCCCTCGAGGCCTCAACACAGGCACGACAATGGTGCATGGGTCCATCCCTGCCACGACCGACAAATCCGAGTGGTCGAGCTCTGGCTCGCGGCACGCGCCGCGCACGTCACCTCACCAGGCCCTGAGTACCTTCACTTCATCTGGACCAACCAACGGCAGGCAGGCAGCAGTGACGGCAAACCATGTTTCATCTTGTGCCTGTCCATAGGAACCCTGCGGGAAGGACAACAGGCGGCACAGTGAGCCTCCTTTCCTCTCGTGCGTCTAAGGTCGACGGTAACAGGAGACAAGGGACACGATGTTTACCCAGGTTTGGGCCCTCTCTATGGAGGTAATACCCTACGTCCTTGTTGATTGATATTGATGAATAGGAGTATTACAAGAGTTGATCTACCTCGAGATCATAATGGCTAAACCCTAGAGGTCTAGCTTGTATGGCTATGATAATCAGTCTCTCCTATCCGAACTAAGTCCTCCGGTTTATATAGACACCGGAAGGATCTAGGGTTACACAAGGTCGGTTACAAAGAAGGGAATCTACATATTTGGTCGCCAAGCTTGCCTTCCACGCCAAGGAGAGTCCCATCCGGACACGGGTGTAGTCTTTGGTCTTCGTATCTTCACAGCCCATCAGTCCGACCCATGGAGAACAGGCCAGACGCCCGAGGACCCCTTAGTCCAAGACTCCCTCAGTAGCACCTGAACCTGGCTTCAATGACAAGATATCCGGTGCATAGTGCTGTCTTCGGCATTGCAAGGCGGGTTCCTCCTTCCGAACTCCAAAATAGTCTTCGGACGAATTGATCATGTCCGGACCTCGAACACACACCACACACAACCATAGAGAGAATATAGTAATACACGAGTCCAATCCACTGACAACTTTTACAACATGACATCACGTCCATCCGGTCATAATTTTGAACCGTTTTTTGCCTGCCGGTCCACGTTTTGAGACGCGGTTGTCATTGGCACATCTTGTCGAAGAAGAGATCGTGCCCCCTCATCGCGGTATTCTCCTCAATACGGGTGTGGGTAACCCAACCATGCCGTTTACACAGCCCTCAGGAATAGGCGAGTTTTAAGGCGAGCAGGAAGGCGTTTGATATTCGCGGCTTTTATAAGGGTATAAGGATTCGTCCTCACTCACCCCTGCCTTCTCCTTCCTCTGCCCATCCATTCTAGAGCTCCAGCGCCCAAGCCCTAGCTTCCTCCGCCTGAAAAAACACGCCAACCATGTCCGGATCTGGAGCTGGTGGCAAGTGGATGGCTTCTTCTGTCAAGAAGAAAGACATCAAGGAGCTTCGAGAGGCCAGATAACTGGCCAAGGAGATCGTTCACCGTCTCCCAGCCGAAGGACAGATTGTCCCTACCCCAGAGCCCCATGAGAGGGTTGTATTTCCAGCACATTTCGTCAGTGGGCTGGGATTCCCTCTCCACCCGTTTGTCCACACACTGATGTTTTACTACGGGCTGGACTTCCATGATCTAGCCCCCAACTTTATCCTCAACATCTCGGCATTTATAGTCATTTGCGAGGCCTTCCTCTGTATCCCGCCTCACTTCGGCCTATGGGTGAAGACTTTCAATGTAAAGCCGAAGGTGGTGAGAGGCCAACTGGCAGAGTATGGAGGCGCCATGGTGGGAAATATGCCCAATGTTACATGGCTTGAAGGCTCCTTTGTGGAGACGTTGAAGGGGTGGCAGCCGGGGTGGTTCTACATCACTGAGCTGCGCGACACCAACTGGGCGGCGGCCCCCGAATTTCAATCCGTAGCTCCGCTGCGGCTCACCTCTTTGCAAGAGAAGGGCCTTGCCTGGGGCTCTTCCAGCAAGCTGACTGGGCTCCAGACATGCATTCAGAACATGATAAGCAAGAGGATCAAACTCGTCAACGTGATCTAGGTTATGCTCATTCGCCAGATCCTTCCGTGCCAACGCCGGACTTGCTATTTATGGGAGTTTGATCCGGCCAAGCACCAGACGCTACTAGAGATCTTCAGCATAACGCACAAAGATATCTGGAAAGTGCTCTTCAAGGCCGGAGAGACACCACCGCCCACGACCGAAGATCCTGGGCTCAGCTTAAAGCGCTAGGGAAATTCGGTAAGTTCTTTCATGTATTCAAGGTATATCCTTTACTGGAATATTTTGGGAAGGAGTCTAAACCTTCCTATCAATTTTCAGGCCTGGATCGACATAGCGGGGTGGATTAATTGTCCAACTCCACTTCCCAAAGATGAGGAAACCCTACTCCTAACAAAGATGCTATTTCCGGCACCTTATGATGTGCCGGAGAAGAAGGCCAAGAAGACGGCCAAAGGGAGCAGGAGTGGCCTTCGCTGAAAGGGTGCTTCGAACATGTCGTCCGAAGACGAGACTGACTCTTCGGTCGCCGAAGACGACGGTGAGGAGGAAGAAGAAGGCGGATTCCCCCGAAGGGGGGAAATAAGAAATAAGAAATAAGAAAAGAGGGGGAAGGGCTCCTTTGCGAATAACTCCACATGGGATGTCGAAGGCAGTCCGGATCGAATGCCCTGGTCCAAGCCTCGGGCTGCCTCGTAAGTACCAAAACCGTACGCACCTCCCAATACCTGTCCTTTCCAGTTTATAATATTAATATGTTTAAACTATGCCATTATAGTCCGGCCCAAGATGGCTCCCCACGGTCCTCGAAAGAGGGTTCGCTAGACTCAAAGGAGATGGCTAGCATGTCTCCGCCGCCCGCTCATTCACCCAAGGGTGATGACGAGGTGGCGTCCCAAAGGACCTTCCCAGAACGGGGGGAGATTCTAGAAATCATTAAGGTGGCGCCCAGGATGACTCCTCGGCTGCCGGACACATGGGGGGGGGGGGGAAAGGCCCCCATGGGGACTGGCAATGGGGGCCAAGTTCCCATCGGTCCTCAGCCGGATACCATTCTGGAGACCTACACGGATCCGTAGTCCAGCGAACTACCTTCCCCGAAAGGAGGAGGTGTGCCTGTTCCACCGGTGACCTCTGTCCAACCAGAGGCACCAGATAATCTGCTGGAAGCACTGCGAGGCGACTCCATTGTGGATGAGCACCATGTCCTTAAGGGTACGGTTATCGAAAAGGTTCAGTCCCCCAAAAGCAGAGCCTTTTAACAGGCTTTGAGGTAACAATTGTAGAAAACATATCACAATGTGGACAGTAGCCCCTGATGCTCTGTTTGGTGTCCGGAAAGGAAAAGCCGAACAGGGGATCAAAATAATTTTCGCAGGAGTCTAACATAATATTTCTATGTGAATAAGCAGGCGTCGCTGCTGGCTGCTGCCGCTCACACTGCGGAGGTCTCCAGACTGAAGCAGAACCTGGAGCGGGCCGAGAAAGAGCTCGGCCTCGTGAAGAAGCGGCTGGAGGACAGCAAAGGTATGTAGTAACCTGCGTGTATGTTTTAGGAAGGATGAATGGTTCATGCTGACTAAAGTGCCATGAACTTTATTAGGGGCCACGACCGAGGTGGCGGCCCTCAAGAAAGCATTAGAGAAGGCCGAGGACAAAGTGGCCAAGGAACGCGCCGCGTGAGAGAAGCACGAGGCCCGGGTCGGCGAGGTTCAGCAAGGGCTCCAGGACACCGTCAAGAAGTGTGAGTCCTTGGAGCATGATTCCAAAACACAAGCGTCTGAACTTGTGAAGGCCCTCCAGAGCGCGCAAGAGGCTCGAACCGAAGCCCAGAGCACCCTTTAGGAAATCCAGGCGGCCCGTAAGATCGCGGCGGGTAAGGCTTTCATTATGCAAAGCAAGTCTGTGAAGGAAGCGTTCCTTTTACTTACCTGAATTTGGAGCTCTCCAGGGGCGTTTACGGATTTGCCGCGCAACATATCAGACGCTGCCGAGTTCTATCGAGCCGGGGAAGGGAGTTCTATGGAGAAGATGTTCTGGTCTCAATATCTTGTGCCCGAACATCCGATGTCCTTCAGCAACCAGCTGAAATAGCAGGTCGAGCTGCACAAGGCGGTCGAGCTAGTTATGAAGGAGCTGATAGTCCAACTATGGCCTTCCGTGCCGATACCTAGCAGCCACTTCGGACTTGTGAAGTAGCTTGGTGATGCCTGGCCCCGGCTTGAGGTTATAAAGTGGTCGGTCTGTATCGAAGGTGCACGGATGGCCTTTGCCCGTGTCAGAACGCACTAGGCGAAGATGGATGCCAAGAAGCTAATGACCGAGGGGCCACCTAAGGGCAAGGAGCACCGCCTACCCAAGTTGTATTTTGATGGTGTCCTGGAGGGATCCCGCATTGTTGCGGATCACTGTGCGAAAGACACTATCTTTGAATGAATGTATGCGATCTCCCTGTGCCTTGTATGATGAAACAAAGTGTCTTATGCAATATAATGCTTATTATGTTTTTAAATTTTTACTTCTTGTGCGGCCGTGTTGCATGAAATCTGAGGGTTAACCAGTCGTCGGCTTCTGCCCCCATGTAGGTAGTACGGGGGTGTTCGGGATGGAATCTAAACAATCTTGATCCAATTAGATGGTCCTTGAAAGAGTTGTTTAGCGCAACGAACCAGGCAACCAGACTATGCGGCTATAATGCCCTCACTTAGCCATAGGAGTGTGACAATAAAAACATGGGCGCACTTTACAGACTGTCATCACTTAGCCAGAGCTAGGGAAGTATGGATCTTGCTGCACTCTTTACAGATTGTCCTGTTTAGGCAGATTGCTGTTATGTTTGCATTGTTTGCATATGTTTGCTTCTTTAATGATTCTATATGATGATAGGACTATTAAATATGCAGAGGCATTTAGTATTCAATGTTGAATAATAATTTTAGTGATTTGCTACAGTAGAGTATGATAAGGTTTTTGCAATCGTTTATACTAACTTATCTCACGAGTCCTTGTTGAGTTTTGTGTGGATGAAGCTTTTGAGATTTAGGGAGACCTTGATATGAGAGGAATTAACGAGACACAAATGCTCAAGCTTGGGGATGCCCAAGGCACCCCAAGATAATATTTCAAGAAGTCTCAAGCATCTAAGCTTGGGGATGCCCCGGTTGGCATCCAACCTTTTTCTTCAACAATTATCAGTTAGTATCGGTTGATCCTAAGTTTTTGCTTCTTCACACGATGTTTTCTATTCTTAGAATGTCATTTTATTTTGCTTTGCTTGTTGTTTGAATAAAATACCAACATCTTAAATTATTAAATATTAGAGAGTCTTCACATAATTGCATAATTATTCGACTACTCATTGATCTTCACTTATATCTTTCAGAGTAGTTTGTCATTTGCTCTAGTGCTTCACTTATATCTTTTAGAGCATGGTGGTAGTTTTATTTTGAAGAAATAGATGAACTCTCATGCTTCACTTAGATTATATTGAGAGTCTTAAATAGCATGGTAATTTTCTTAAATAATCCTAATATGCTAGGCATCCAAGATGGATATAATAAAAGCTTTCTTATGAGTGTGTTGAATACTAAGAGAAGTTTGATGCTTGATGATTGTTTTGAGATATGGAGGTAATAATATCAAAGTCGTGCTAGTTGAGTAGTTGTGAAATTGAGAAATGCTTGTGTTATAGTTTGCAAATCCCGTAGCATGCACGTATGGTAAAGGTTGTGTAACAATTTTGAAACATGAGGTGTTATTTGATTGTCCTCCTTATGAGTGGCGGTCGGGGATGAGCGATGGTCTTTTCCTACCAATCTATCCCCCTAGGAGCATGCGCGTAGTGCCAAGGTTTTTGATGACTTGTAGATTTTTGCAATAAGTATGTGAGTTCTTTATGACTAATGTTGAGTCCATGGATTATACGCACTCTCACCCTTCCATCCTTGCTAGCCTCTTCGGTACCGTGCATTGCCCTTTCTCACATTGAGAGTTGGCGCAAACTTCGCCGGTGCATCCAAACCCCGTGATATGATACACTCTTTCACACATAAACCTCCTTACATCTTCCTCAAAACAGCCACCATACCTACCTATTATGGCATTTCCATAGCCATTTCGAGATATATTGCCATGCAACTTTCCATCATTCCGTTCATCATGACACATTCATCATTGTCATATCGCTTAGCATGATCATGTAGTTGACATAGTATTTGTGGCAAAGCCACCGTTCATAATTCTTTCATACATGTCACTCTTGGTTCATTGCATATCCCAGTACACCGTCGGAGGCATTCATATAGAGTCATCCTTGTTCTAGTATCGAGTTGTAATCATTGAGTTGTAAATAAATAGAAGTGTGATGATCATCATTATTAGAACATTGTCCCATGTGAGGAATAAAAAAAGAAAGGCCATAAAAAAAGAGAAGGCCCAAAAAATAAAATAAAAGAGAAAGGCCATAAAAAGAGAAGGCCCAAAAAAAAGAAAAGAGAAAGGCCATAAAAAGAGAAGGCCCAAAAAAATGAGAGAAAAAGAGAGAAGGGACAATGCTACTATCCTTTGCCACACTTGTGCTTCAAAGTAGCACCATAATCTTCATGGTAGAGAGTCTCTGTTTTGTCACTTTCATATACTAGTGGGAATTTTCATTATAAGAACTTGGCTTGCATATTCCAACAATGGGCCTCGTCAAGTGCCCTAGGTCTTCGTGAGCAAGCAAGTTGGATGCACACCCACTAGTTTCTTTTGTTGAGCTTTCATACATTTATAGCTCTAGTGCATCCGTTGCATGGCAATCCCTACTCCTTGCATTAACATCAATCGGTGGGCATCTCCATAGACCATTGATTAGCCTCGTTGATGTGAGACTTTCTCCTTTTTTGTCTTCTCCACATAACCCCCTCATTATATTCTATTCCACCCATAGTGCTATGTCCATGGCTCATGCTCATATATCGTGTGAAAGTTTATGAGTTTGAGATTACTAAAGTATGAAACAATTGCTTGGCTTGTCATCGGGGTTGTGCATGATGAGAGCATTCTTGTGTGACGAAAATGAAACATGACTAAACTATATGATTTTGTAGGGATAAACTTTCTTTGGCCATGTTATTTTGAGAAGACATAATTGCTTAGTTTGTATACTTGAAGTATTATCATTTTTATGTCAATATGAACTTTTGTCTTGAATCTTTTGGATCTGAATATTCATACCACAATTAAGAATAATCACATTGAAATTATGCCAAGTAGCACTCCGCATCAGAAATTCTGTTTTTATCATTTACCTACTCGAGGACGAGCAGGAATTAAGCTTGGGGATGCTGATACGTCTCCAACGTATCTATAATTTTTGATTTCTCCATGCTATATTATTTACTATTTTGAATGTTTATGGGATTTCTTATACACTTTTATATCATTTTTGGGACTAACCTATTAACCCAGAGCCCAGTGCCAGTTTCTGTTTTTACCCTGTTTTAGGGTTTCGAAGAAAAGGAAAACCAAACGGAGTCCAATTGACCTGAAACTTCACGGAACTCATTTTTGGAAGGAAACAAGCCAAGACGACTTGGAGTGCACGTCGGGGGATCTGCGAGGAGTTCACGAGGCAGGTGGGCACGCCCACCCCCCTGGGCGCACCCTCCACCCTCGTGGGCCCCTCATGGCCCCCTGACGTACTTCTTCCGCCTATATATCTCCATATACCCTAAAACATCCGGGAGCACAATAGATCGGGAGTTCCGCCGCCAGAAGCCTCCGTAGCCACCGAAAGCCAATCTAGACCCGTTCTGGCACCCTGCCGGAGGGGGCAATCCCTCTCCGGTGGCCATCTTCATCATCCCGGTGCTCTCCATGACGAGGAGGGAGTAGTTCTCCCTCGGGGCTGAGGGTATGTACCAGCAGCTATGTGTTTGATCTCTCTCTCTCTCCGTGTTCTTGAGGTGATAGGTCTTGATGTATCGCAAGCTTTGCTATTATATTTGGATCCTATGATGTTTCTTCCCCCTCTACTCTCTTGTAATGAATTGAGTTTCCCCTTTGAAGTTATCTTATCGGATTGAGTCTTTAAAGATTTGAGAACACTTGATGTATGTCTTGCCGTGGATATCTGTGGTGACAATGGGATATCACGTGATTCACTTGATGTATGTTTTGGCGGTCAACTTGCGGGTTCTGCCCATGAACCTATGCATAGGGGGTTGGCACACGTTTTCATCATGATTCTCCGGTAGAAACTTTGGGGCACTCTTTGAGGTCCTTTGTGTTGGTTGAATAGATGAATCTGAGATTGTGTGATGCATATCGTATAATCATACCCACGGATACTTGAGGTGACATTGGAGTATCTAGGTGACATTAAGGTTTTGGTTGGAAAGAATAACTTTGAGGTGGTTTCATACCCTACCATAATCTCTTTGTTCGTTCTCCACTATTAGTGACTTTTGGAGTGACTCTTTGTTGCATGTTGAGGGATAGTTATGTGATCCGATTATGTTAGTATTGTTGAGGGAACTTACACTTGCGAAAGTATGAACCCTAGGCCTTATTTCCACACATTGCAATACCGTTTACGCTCACTTTTATCATTAGTTACCTTGCTGTTTTTATAATTTCAGATTACAAATACCTTTATCTACTATCCATATTGCACTTGTATCACCATGTCTTCGCCAAACTAGTGCACCTATACAATTTACCATTGTATTGGGTGTGTTGGGGACACAAGAGACTCTTTGTTATTTGGTTGCAGGGTTGCTTGAGAGAGACCATCTTCATCCTACGCCTCCTACGGATTGATAAACCTTAGGTCATCCACTTGAGAGAAATTTGCTACTGTCCTACAGACCTCTGCACTTGGAGGCCCATCAACGTCTACAAGAAGAAGGTTGTGTAGTAGACATCAGATGTCAGGATGGCCGCAGAACGGGCGGCTCTGGATGCACGTGCTCAACAGCTTCAAGCAGAGACTTTTCGACTCTCGATGGATCTGAACGCGTCAAATGAGGTCATGAGGAGAGGACACCAGAAAACTCAATCACGTCTGCCTCTGACTTACGATCCTAGGAACCTTTTCCACACACCCGAGGTCGGTCCCAGCAACCCGCAGGAGGCAAACCAGATCACAACACCCAGGACGGGGGAGCTGGTTTAGCCGAGGGCCATGGAACCACCCCATCTGAATATTGCTCCGCCTCATTACACGCCAGTACCACTGGGTCACTTCTCTAACCCTTTGGAGAATTTAATTGCTGCGTCGGCTCGTCTGGAGGCTCTCCCAATGGAAGGCGACTCTCCAACAGCGATCGAAACACGAAGGGTCAGAGAACTTCTTCGGACAGCCCTGGCACAGCAGGATGCGTACTCTTATAGTCGAGATAGAATCCATTCAACCCCTCGCCCGAGCCGGAGCCCGAGCTATAGCAGGCATATGGACTCAGCGGCTATGTCAAGCAATGCCCAACGCCGTAACCAAGCGCGCAGGAATGACCCAGCGCAGGATGGAGCATTTAACTTGGTGGATCAAGAGAGGATCCATTAGGAGGCTGAGCGGGCGGTTAACGGGCAGCTGAGCAGGCGGCTCATCAGGCTTATCCAGTTTATCCAGCAACCTATGTTGAGGCAGGAGTGGCCACAAGGACAGAAGGTGTCCCTTGCCTGGTACCGGCTCTACGTAATGAGCGCTTGCCAAAAGATTTTAAGGGGCCTCGTAAGGTGCCTAATTACACGGCCGACTTGTAGCCTGGAGCATGGATTGAAAGTTATGAGATGGTGATGGAGCTATTGGAGGTCAGCGATGCAGCAATGGCTAAATATTTCACTATGATGCTGGATGGAACAACTCGCACTTGGTTGAAAGGGTTGCCGCCCAACTCCATCGGCTCATGGGCCGAGTTAAAAGCCCGGTTCATTCAGAACTTCAAGGATACATGTAAGCAACCTATGTCAATCATGGACTTGACTAACGGTAAGCAAGAGGAAGGTGAGTCCATGACGCATTGGGTGCGTTGGGTCAAGAAGATAATACATTCATCTGATAAGATGGATGCCAGCTCTGCGGTCTTAATGTTGGAGAAAAATTGCCGTTTTGAACCTCTGAAGCAGAAGCTGGGGCGGCTCAAGTGTGATTGTCATGACATGGGCCAGTTGATGGCGGCTCTGGTCAAATATGCTGATTCAGATAGTACTAAGGATCCCGCGTCCGATGAAGAGAAGGCATGGAAGGGAAAAAAGAACGGCAATGGCAAGGGTCACCAGCATAACCCAGCGAATCAAGGAGGTAATAAACGTAAGGCTGACGAGTTTGTGGCTAACACTAGTACACAGGGCAACAACCAATGGCGCAAGGGGAGGCCACCTCCTCGGTCCAACGGGTCAGGTCCCACCCTTTGAGGAACTACTGAATGAACCCTGTCCAAGACACGGCACCCGGGAGAAGCCAGCTACCCATCTGTGGAAGGACTGTACGATCATGAAGGCGTTTAAAAATTCCAACATGTGCGATGGTAACCACGGACATGCCGGCGGTTCAGGCGGTAGCGGCTTTCATGGCCCGGGCGCCGGCTTAGGCGGAGGCGGTTTTCACGGCTAGGGCCATCCGGGTAACCAAGGTGGTTATAATCAACAATCCGGCCAAAGTGATCAGCACCAACAACAGCAGCAGTCCGGGTATCAAAGTAACCCAAAACAGCTGAACAGTGGGCAGTACCACGTATTTACCACTAGTTTGTGCAAGAGGGACCAGAAACTTCACAAGAGGGCCGTAAACGTTGTTGAGCCGTCGGTTCCACGTTATTTGAGATGGTCAGAAAAGCCTATTGTGTGGAGTAGGGAGGATTACCCTCCCCAGGTTGATAATCTGGGTCACTTGGCTTTGGTAGTGGCGCCTCAGGTTGGTGGATATAAGTTTACTAAGGTACTCATGGATGGAGGCAGTAGCATCAAAATCCTCTATTATGAGACATTTCGTCGCATGGGGTTGACTGACAAGAGTCTTAGACAATCCAACGCTGTTTTTCACGGTGTTGTACCTGGTAAGTCGGCATACCCAGTTGGTAAGATTGGGCTGGAAGTGGCCTTTGCGGATGAATATGATTCTAGGGCTGAGAAGTCAAATTTTGAAGTGGTTAAGATCAAAAGCCCATATCATGCCCTGTTTGGACGGCCGGCTTACGCCAAGTTCATGGCTTGGTCGTGTTATGTGTATCTGCAGCTCAAGATGCCGGGTTATAAAGGCACCATCATAGTACATGAAAGACGGAAAATAGCCCTGGAATGTGACGAAGGTGACGCTGCTTATGCTGAGTCTGTTTGTGCAATAGAGGAATTAAAGTTTTATAAAGATAATGTTGACCCGGCAGACATGCCATCTTTGAAGAAGCCAACTACGGAGCATGAACCGGTGTTGAAATTCAAATCAGCTGATGACACCAAGATGGTTGATTTTGTGCCTGGCAACTCATCCAAACAGTTCATTATCAGTGCTAACTTGGATCCAAAATAGGAAAGCGCGATCATCGAGTTCATCCGTGAGAACCGGGACATCTTTGCATGGAACTAGCCGAGCACACTCTCAATATTGATCCGAAATTTAGGCCGGTCAGGCAGTTTCTTCGACGGTTTAACGAGGAAAGGCGCAAAGCTATTGGAGAAGAGGTGAAACGGCTCTTGGAGGCCGGGGTCATTGTTGAAGTTTTTTACTCGGAGTGGTAGGCTAACATGGTGCTTGTGCTTAAAAAGAACGGCACCTGGCGCATGTGTGTGGATTACACAGATTTGAACAAAGCTTGTCCGGCTGATCCTTTTGTTCTCCCTCGTATTGATCAGATCATTGATGCTACGACGGGTTGCGAGCAGTTGAGTTTTTTGGATGCCTATTCGGGTTATCATGAGATCAATATGGCAGTTAAGGACCAGGAGAAGACAACTTTCATCACTCCCTTTGGAGCCTTCTGCTATGTGTCTATGCCTTTTGGGCTTAAGAGTGCCCAGGCAACTTATCAATGATGTGTGCAGGATTGCATTCACAATCAGATTGGGCGTAATGTTCATGCTTATGTGAATGATATAGTGGTGAAATCAAGAGAGAAGGAAACCTTGGTAACTGATCTGAAGGAGACCTTTGATAACCTTCGGGTCTACAAAATGATGCTTAACCCAGCTAAGTGTGTTTTTGGAGTCCCAGCTGGCAAGCTCTTGGGTTTTTTGCTGTCTAACAGAGGTATTGAGGCTAACCCGGAGAAAATTAAGGCAATTACATCTCTGTCTAAACTAGCATGCATCAATGACGTTCAGCGGTTGGCGGGTCGCGTCGCAGCCTTAAGCCGGTTCATAAGCCGGTTCGGGGAGAAGGCGATGCCTTTGTATCAAATGATGAAGAAGGCGGATGACTTTGTCTGGAGTGACGTTGCTAACTCTGCTTTTGAGGGTCTGAAGGAACAGCTCGCTGAGCCGCCGATTCTTGTTGCTCCGATTGAGCAAGAGCCGTTGTTGTTGTATGTGGCTGCTAACTCACGTGCTGTCAGTGTGGCCATTGTTGTGGAACACAAGGAGGCTGGCAAGGAACATCCGGTCCAACGGCCGGTTTACTACGTCAGTGAGGTGCTCTTTGAATCTAAGCAAAGATATTCACATTGGCAGAATCTTGTTTATGTGGTGTTCGTGGCAAGCCGGAAGCTCAAGCATTACTTTCAGGGTCACCCAATCAATGTGGTTAGCTCTGCTCCTCTAGGAGACATTATTCAAAATAGAGAAGCCACAGGATGAGTCGCCAAGTGGGCTATTGAACTTGGGTCTCATTGTTTGAAGTATGTGCCACATAGTGCGATCAAATCTCAAGCGCTGGTTGACTTCATTAATGACTGGACAGAGTTGCAGATGCCAGAGGAGAAACCAGACAACACATATTGGATGGTTCATTTTGATGGGTCCAGACAATTGGAAGGCTCGGGGGCTAGAGTTGTTTTAACTTCTCCTCGAGGTGACAAGTTTTGTTACGTGTTGTGATTGATGTTTCCTTGTACTAACAACGCAGCAGAATATGAAGCCTTGCTCCATGGTCTTCGAATGGCTAAAGAGATGAGTCTGAGCCGGGTACGGTGCCTTGCTGACTTAGATTTAGTGGCTCAGCAGGTGTCATGCAGGTGGGATTCCAAGGATCCTCTCATGGCGGCTTATCGCCGCAAGGTCGACGCTATTGCGGGGCATTTTAAAGGTTATCAAGTGGGACACATTAACCGCAGATAGAACGAAGCGGCCGATGCCACCTAACACCTTTTTGGATGTTTTACATAACACGTTTGTTAAGTTGCCTACAAAGGAAGATTTGGCCATTCCTGACCCGGAGGCAGAGTTGGTGGCGGCTCTTCATGTCATTCTAGATTGGATAATTCCGTTCTTGGCTTACATGACCCGAGGCGAGTTGCCAGAGGATGAGACCCTGGCCCGACAGATAACCCGTCGGTCCAAGTCAATGACAATTCTGACAGTGAGTTGTATCATCGTAGCATCACTGGAGCGTTTCAACATTGTGTTTCTCCTGAAGAAGGTCAAGAAATTCTTCGTGAGATCCATGAAGGGCATTGTGGTCATCACGCCGGGTAAAAGTCTCTTGTGTCCAAAGCTTTTCGTCATGGTTTTTGCTGGCTAACGGCTCATGCTGATGCGAAGGAGCTGGCCAGTAGGTGTGATGGATGTCAAAAATTTGCACGACGAGCGCATGTACCGGCTCAAGAGTTGCGGATGATTCCAATCACTTGGCCTTTGCTGTCTAGGGGCTTGACATGGTTGGACCTTTCAAGAGGTCCAAAGATAAGAAGACACATGTTTTGGTGGCAGTTGACAAATTCACAAAATGGGTTGAGGCAGAGCCAGTGAGCAAGTGTGATGCAGCCACGATGGTTCAGTTCATGAAAAAGGTGATTTTTCGCTTTGGTTCTCCACACAGCATTATAACTGGCAATGGCACTAATCTGTCCAAAGGTGCTATGGAGGAGTTTTGTCAACGTGAGCATATCTGGCTTGATGTTTCGTCAGTAGCTCACCCCCAATCCAATGGTCAAGCTGAGAGAGCAAATCAGGAAATCTTTAAAGGTCTCAAGCCCCGGCTTATGGTTCCCTTACAACGGACGCCGGGTTGCTGGGTACAGGAATTACCCTCAGTGTTATGGAGTATCAATACCACTCCTAACAGGTCTATAAGTTATACACCTTTCTTCATGGTTTATGGAGCAGAAGCAGTTCTGCCTAGTGACATCCGTGATGACTCGCCTCGTGTGGCTGCTTACGTTGAAGCTAATAATGAACAAGCCCGACAGGATGCACTTGACTTGTTAGATGAGGAGAGAGATTTGGCGGCGGCTCGATCAAAAATTTATCAACAGGACCTGTGCCATTATCACAGCCCCCGGGTTAAGTCCAGAACCTTTCAAGAAGGTGACCTGGTGCTCCGGCTCATCCAGGATCTGTCTGACGCACACAAATTATCCCCACCTTGGGAAGGACCCTTTGTGGTCAGCAAGAACTTGAACAACGGGTCATATTACCTCATTGAAGTTCGAGAGCACAAAGACTCACGTAAGTCGGAGGAGGAGACCCGCCGGCCGTGGAACATTGCTCAGCTTCGGCCATACTATACTTAAGCCATCGGCTCTTGTCATGTACATACTTTGACGTTGTATATATTATGATAAGTAATAAAGCAGGACCTCTGTCCTTTTCCCTTTCAATGATCATATATCTTTATTATTTTCATTATTTAAAATGACCAAAAGGGGGTTGATCGTATCCGAATCTAGCTTAACCCTTTTGGTCCGGCTCATGATCGTATTCGGATCTCTCTATAAACCTCATGGTCACTTGGGGGCTTCCTGTTCAAACATAGGTTGTATTTGAACCAAAGAGAACATAGCTGTCGTAACCCTCTTGATCGGCTCAAAGCCAAACTCACTAGGGGGCTTCTTGATCGTATCCGAATCATAGCTTAACCCCTTTTGTGTCCGACTTGGATTGTATTCAAATCAAGGTCGTTAAAGACCTCTCAAGGCCATTTGGGGGCTTCCTATTCAAACATAGGTCATATTTGAACCAAAGAGAATATAGCTATCTGTACCCTCTTGATCGGCGCAACGTCAGAGCCACTAGGGGCTATATGATCGTATTCAAATCTTAGCTTAACTCCTTTGGTCCAGTTTACAGATCATATTCGAATCAGAAGCCTCCAGTTTTTATTTAAATGTTTTGATTTACATTGTCTAAAGCCTAGTGTTTTTGTTTTGCTATTGTTTATCACCTCAAATCTAACTGTCAGTATGGGTTCAAATTAAACCGGCTCGGTTATTTGACAATGAGTTGCCAAGGCATAACAGTCATCAAAACATATGAATGTATTGACTTCTACAAAAGATTGGGTTATCAACCTCATCATCCAGGTCATGTAAACCGATAGTCCAGATTCAAAGAACACATGTATGACCGTATCATTTACGAACATGTTTCTCTATGTTTTTTCATTAATCAAAGGTTTTTTAGCCTTGTTTTATCTCACATCTGGTTCTGTCTTTTCCACTATGATAATTCCTTAAGTCATATACCGCGTGTTTTGACCCGTTCAGTGCGAAACCGCCGGGCCAACTCTTTCATTTTTTATAGGAAGAGAGTTAAAACATTGCAGATGTAATCACGGATGTGCTGCATATATATATATATATATTGACATCATTGACAAAGATTCATATGCGACATTTTATGCACGGTGGCATAGGCAAAACATGCAGTTTTCAAACTAATCTATTACAAGGCTTTGAGATCCCACAAGATGGTTATGACTCTCCCCTCGCCAGTTCACCGCCCTCTACTGGTTGGAAGCTGGGTTTGGATCAGTCAAAGCCATTCAGAGCAATGAACTCCGCTTCATCATCAATCATGTCGTTTGGGTCGACTTCCGGGGCAAAAGTGTGTTGGCGAACCGGCAGGATAAGATCTGTCACCTTGTAAGAGGGAGTCGCCATCTTCTTATTCTCCATATCAAAACCCCGCTGATATTTGTTAATGTTGGTCTCCTATCCAAGAATGGTAGCTTGAGGACGAACTCCCCTCACACAGGCAATAAAGTCATCTTGCTCAAATGGAGTCCCGTCTTCTGTAACGCCCCGGATGCAACTTTCCATAATTGTAACTCCGACTCTTGCTCTTTCTGGAGATGTGATATGACTTTCCCTTCGTGGTTGGGTTTTTGTCTTAGTTTTGCATTTTGTTCATGTCATGCATTCCATATCTTGTCATCATGTGCATCGCATTTGCATACGTGTTCGTCTCTTGCATCCGAGCATTTTCCCCGTTGTCCGTTTTGCAATCCGACACTCCTACGTCCTCCGGCGCCCCCTTTTGCCTCTTTTCGTGGGCGGGTGTTAAAATTTCTCGAATTGGGCCCATATTTGCCAAACGGCCTTGGTACACCACCGATAGACCGCCTGTCAAATTTCGTGTCATTTGGAGTCCGTTTGATACTCCAACGGTTAATCAGGGAACCGCGAGGGCCTCGTGTGTGTTGCAGCCCAACACCCCTTCAAAACGGAGAAATAAAGCATCTAAACCACTCCCATGTCCTCCATCGTCAGATCATGATCGTGTGGGCGAAAACTACACTCCATTTGGACACTCCTATCTCACTCTAAATATATATATGTGTCTTCCTCTGAAAATTTGCGCAGATGAAACCGTAGCGTCTTCCTGCTCGCGCCGCCGGACACATCCGTCCATGCCGAACATGTTTGCCGGCCACGTCACCCCGACCAATCACAAGCCGCCACATCACCCTGCCACCGCTCTCCTCCAACCACGCGCCGCCACGCGTCCCCGATAGATCCCCACTGCGCCACGGCCCGCGGAGCCCATCCGGGGCCAGCGCGAGCCCAACTGCGCCACCGCCCGGCCCGCCTGCTCGCCGGTGCTCCCGCCCGCCTGCTAGCCGGGGCTCTCGACCGCCGCCCTTCGCAGTCGACCTCCGCCGCCTCTCAACCTTGTCGGCGACCTTCGTCGCCTGCCGCCGGGTCCCGTGCCCCGCAACCCGCGCAACCGTGCGCCGCCGCCTCTTCGCGGGAGTGCCCCGCGCCACCTCGCCTGCTCCACCGGCGCGCGCCTTCCCCATGAGATCGCCGCCCCTCCCCGGATCCGCTCCTCGCCGGAGCCTCTCATGGTGCCTTGCCGGAGTACGGGCGCCGCCGCCGTCGACCTCGCCCTTGTCGGAGACGTCGCTGGTCCGGATCTAGCCGATGTGGGATCAGATCCACCAGACCAGCTAACCAAACGCCGTCCCCGGCCAGGATATCCTCATCCCAGGACTGCTCCGTCCCACGTAGAATTTCACGGAGGTGAAAATTCCACTAAGTCCCAGATCTGTGAAATTTTATGCCTCTGTTCATCATGCCATAACTTCATGTGCGCTGCTCCGTTTTGTGCATATGTTATATCCAAATGTTCATCATGATGTGATCTTCATTTTGTTCCAGTGTGTCATGCTTGTTTGAGTCCATCTTGATGCCCTAATCACTGATGCAAGAGTGCTATAAAATGTTTGCTCCTGTTACTTTTCAGTTTAGGGTTTGTTATTTTGGCCACATTTGTTGTGTGCATCATACGGTCATGAGCTCTACATGTATTTTGATCTATGCCATGCCATATTTATAGGGGTGCTTGCCATGTATTTTTTTGATCTTTGTGGTGACAAGCACAGGCATGCAAAGTAGCCTTCATGTTATTGCTGATTTCAGGATCTCAGGATTTTGGCTGTCTTTTGTCTGCTGTTATTTTGATGCCATGTAACCAGGTTGCTACATTGAGATCCATGCTTTATTTGAGTTGCTTCAGTAAGGATGATTTCGACATATGGTTATGTCTATCCATACATGCCCCTGTTTGCAATTATGGAGTGACCTAGCATGTCTCAATCTTGCTCTACTTCTGCTATAAAATGTTCCTGGCAGATTGTTTACATGTTAATCAATTTTACCATGGTTGTTTTAGTTGGTCTATGCATGCTATGAACTTTCTCTTGCCTTGGTTACCTTCATAAACATGTCTTCTTTCTGATGCTATGCTTATCTTGTCATGCAATTCCTTGTGGTGAGTGAACCGAGCTTGTAAAGAGGCCTTCATAATTCTGTTTGCACCATGCTCTGTTTTCTGCTAAGTCTGAATCTGTTAATGAAACTTGCTATGTTTACATGGGTGCCATAATATCTTCTGTGCCTTTTTGGCTCTTTATCAGTAAGGGACTTTTGTTCTATGTTTTGAGTAGATTCATGCCATGCATTTGTTTGCTATGATATGTTCCTGTAGCATGTTGTTTGCTTTCTCTAAACATGACTTCCTGATGTTATTTCTGAGATGTTAATATTTTCACTAAGTCTGTGATGCTGATATCTTTCGCACTTTTGCCATGCTTGTTTGAACCTGTTCTGGTGTGATTTAGCCGTAGCTCAGTGTTCATCTTTTGTCAAACATCTTGTGTAGATCACTGCCATGTACTTTGTTGTTATGTTGGAGCGCAGTAGCTTAGTTTCTTGTTGCATTCTAGGTGGCATTGTGTTGTTAATCGCAGAATTGTGCCATCCTTGTTTTGCTTGCCATTTGCAAACCGTGCATCCGATTCCAGTGATCTTCATATCGATTTCGACTGAAATCATCTCATCTTTCCAGCGGCCCACTTGGTTTGCCAAGTTGATGCCTTGTTCAATCTTTCCCTTCTGGAGCACGCATATGCATTGCATATCACATCCCGCATGTCATGCCATGTTTTGCATCATGTTGCTTGTGCATTGCATCGTGATTGATTGTTGGTCCTTTGCTTCTGTTCTTGCTTTGGGTAATGCCGGGAGATGAGTACGTGATCAAGGAACCCGTTGGGTACGCTTACGAGGATCAAGCTTTCGTCAACTCTGAGAACTTTGCAGGCAAGATGACCATACCCTCGAAATCACTTCTATCTTTGCTTGCTAGTTGCTCGCTCTACTGCTATGCCGCAATACCTACCACTTGCTTTATCATGCCTCCCATATTGCCATGTCAAGCCTCTAACCCACCTTTCCTAGCAAACCGTTGTTTGGCTATGTTACCGCTTTTTCTCAGCCCCTCTTATAGCATTGCTAGTTGCAGGTGAAGATGGAGTTTGTTCCATGTTGGAACATGGTTACTGTTGGGATATATCAATATCTCTTATTTTATTTAATGTATCTATATACTTGGTAAAGGGTGGAAGGCTCGGCCTTATCCCTGGTGTTTTGTTCCACTCTAACCGCCCTAGTTTCTGTCATACCAGTGTTATGTTCCTTGATTTTGCGTCCCTTACGCGGTTGGGTGTTATGGGAACCCCTTGACAGTTCACCTTGAATAAAACTCCTCCAGCAAGGCCCAACCTTGGTTTTACATTTGCCTAACAACCTATTAACCTTCCCTTGGGTCGGCCAACCCGAGGGTCATCTTTATTTTAACCCCCCCGGGCCAGTGCTTCTCTAAGTGTTGGTCCGCACCGTGCAGCCTATGGGGCCACCTCGGGGCAACTTGAGGGCTGGTTTTACTCGTAGCTTGACCTATCCGGTGTGTCCTGAGAACGAGATACATGCGACTCCTATCGGGATTGTCGACACATCGGGCGGCTTTGCTGGAGTTGTTTTACCATTGTCGAAATGTCTTGTAACCGGGATTCCGAGACTGATCGGGTCTTCCCGGGAGAAGGAATATCCTTCATTGACCGTGAGAGCTTGTGATGGGCTAACTAGGGACACCCCTGCAGGGTTTTGAACTTTCGAAAGCTGTGCCCGCGGTTATGGGAAGATGGGAATTTGTTAATGTCCGGTTGTAGAGAACTTGACACTTAACTTAAATAAAATGAATCAACCGCGTGTGTAGCCGTGATGGTCTCTTTTCGGCAGAGTCTGGGAAGAGATCACGGTCTCGTGTTATGCTTGGATGTAAGTAGTTTTCAGGATCACTTCTTGATCACTTCTAGTTCTCGACCGTTGCATTACTTCTCTTCTCGCTCTTAGTTGCGTACGTTAGCTACCAGATATGCTAGTGCTTGCTGCAGCTCCACCTCACTACCCTTTCCTACCCATAATCTTAAATTATCTTAATCTCATGGGTGTGAGCTTGCTGAGTCCTCGTGACTCACAGATACTTCCAAACAGTTGCAGGTGCCGATGATACCAGTGCAGATGGCGCAAACCAGCTCAAGTGGGAGCTCGATGAAGATCTTGATCGTTGTTTTGTTTCGTTTCTCATCGATCAGTAGTGGAGCCGAGTTGGGACGATCGGGGATCTAGCATTTGGGGTTGTCTTTATTTATGTTGGTTCCGTAGTCGGACCTTGATTGTATTCTGGATGATGATGATATATTCCTGTATTGTGTGAAGTGGCGATTGTAAGCCAACTCTTTATCCCTTTCTTATTCAGTACATGGGATGTGTAAAGATTATCCCTCTTGCGATATGCCTACCATGTGGTTATGCCTCTAAGTTGTGCTCTGACACGTGGGAGATATATCCGCATCGTGGGTGTTTCACCCGTCTTCCTTGACAGTAGGGTACCCCTTAGCCACATCAACCGGGTCTAAATCCGGCACCCAGGCTTCGGAGCGGCTTAGGGCAGTCAGGGCTCTGGCTCTAGCACAGGATCGTTTGACCTCTTGAAACCTGGCGGGTCAGATCGATAACTTCTTCAAAACATCACTTAGGCGGTTGGGTCCTTGGTTGGCAGGAGAGATAGCAGCAAGCACCCGTTGATCCCCCGTATAAAGTTGTTCCACCAAGGTATAAACCGCCTTCAGCTTTGTCACACTGTCCTGGCTCAGGTTGTTACTCCGCGGACCTGTAAGTATTTTAACGAAGGTTAAGCATGCGTTTTACATTCTTGGTAGAAATAGAGTATAAGGGACTTATGCAAAATAACTCACCGAAGATGGTGGAGACCATTTGAGACACTCGGTTTTTAAAACCGGAGAGCTCTGTAGTCGCCTCCACAAGAGTCGCCTCAGCTGTCTCAGCCTGTTGTATCAGCAGCGTCTTTTCTTCGACCCAGGATTCTTTTTTGCAACTAAGCTGGTCTTCAATTTCTCAGATTCAGAGAGGCTCAATTGGAGTTTAGAGTCAGTGGTCTTTATCTCTGTCTCCTGCTCCGCCAGCCGGGTCTTGGCATCCATCAATTGAGAGCCCAATTCAGATAGGGCGTTCTACAAAACATTCACAGGTGTGTCAAGACTTAAACTAAAAGTTATAAGGGTTCAAGTCTCAAGTACTTTGCACCGCAATACCACTTCACACTTGGGGGCTAATGTCTGCCAAAGCAATTTTTTATGACTTCTATATGTTTCAAGTCCCAAGGGTTTTACAAAGTAACAACGCTTGGCACTTGGGGGCTAATGCATGATATTCAGAAAGTTTTTCAAGATTGAGTTGGATCACAATACTTATTGGGACTAGTAAAAGACAATTATGCAATTAAGTACCGGTTCATTTATGATAAATTGAGCCGGCTCGTGGGGACTACAGGTGAATTTTACGCTACTCTATTGGACTTTCGAAAAACCTAGAGGCAAAGTATCAACTTATATCATAAAGTCTAAAGATCATTCAAGTTCATCATCTGAAGACTTGGGGGCTGGCAGAGTATAGGTAAACCAGAGAACATACCTCATATTTTAGCTGCAATTGTTTGACCATCTCGATTTCCGAGTCATGGCTGGAGTGCACATACTGAGATAGCCGAACAGTACATCATTGACATTGAGGTGAGCATAATAGGAGATATCAAAGAGCACTTTCTACTTCTCTAAAGCCTCTTGCTTAGCAGTATGCCAGGCTAATACAGTTGGGGTCCCCGGTTCAACAAACTGCCTACCGGTAATTAAAACGTCAGTATCAGAAGTTGTTGGTAGGTTAGATGAGCTAGATGGTTCAGTAATGGTCAGATTAAGGGTGGCCTCATCGGCTGACAACTTAGGAGGGTCCAATTGAGTATGAACAGCGAGGTCTTCTGGTGCTACAGTTTGAGAAGGAGGAGTTCGCATGGCTGGCTCAGGTGTAGTAACTTTCGGGTCTTCTATCGGCTTAATCACCTTGGCCTTCTTGGATTTGGCTTGAACACTAGGAAAGATTGTATGAGATAGTTAGTATAATGATGCAGTTTTAAAGATACAGAGAAAAAATGATTTTTGCTTACCCAGGAGCAGTTTTGAAAGCCGGAAATTGAGTCTGAGATGAGTCGCCAGAAGAGCAACAAAGGTAAAATAAAGTTAGTGATGAAAGGGAATAGATCCATTAATGGAAGAAAAAGACAAGGATGAAAGAAACCTCATTCAGGCGTTTTCGAGGAGTTTGTTGTAAATCGGAAGGCGGTTAATCGTCGTCATTAGTCCGGGCCTGACGGCGGCTCTCATGTTGCTGCTTTTCCAAAAGAAAATGAGGGTCCAAATAAGCCAAAGGGTCCGAAAACCTTACTTTCCGGTTACCAGACGAAGTTTTTGTCTTGGCAAAGGGGCTGAGTCGGAGGAAATAGTTACCTCTTCTTCCATGGCCTGGCTGGCCCCCGTGTCGTCCTGGCAATAGTTAGTGTCAAAAAGATAATTGAAAAATTGGCCAAGGGAGTCAAGGGCTACCTCCAAGTCAAAAACATCATCCAGCTGGAATATGTCACATGCAGTCTTCTTTTTCTTGGGCTTCCGGAGCGTTCTCCTGGCGGCTATGGCAGCGGCTCTAGCCTTCTTGGCAACTTCATGATCATACTTGGCCTTCTAGAAGTCAGATTCGGCCTGTAAACAAATAAATAGGTTAAAAGGTCATGCAAGTATTTAAACTACTGAGGAAAACACAAAAAGATAGAGGTCGGGGGTTTTCACCTCTGGGGTCGGGTTAAGTTTGTAGAAGGGGTTTAACCGAACCTTACTGCAGTCCTCGTATTTGCCATTCACAAGGATGGTTGACATTGCAACAACGATTTCTTCAGTCAATTGAATAGAGCTATAACATAGAGAGTTATTTGGGCCTCCTCCATACTCATACATTAACTTAGATCGGCGGCTTAGAGGGATGACCCGCCATGCGACCTAGCAATGGGTCAGGTGAACTCCAGTTAAGCCGTTCCCAATAAAGCTTGAATCCTTCTAATAGATGGAATAAGCTTCTTACGTTCAACAGTGGTAAGCTTATCAAGGAGCACAAACTTGGAATCCAGACGCTCCGCGCTATAACCCGGCAGTGGTTTTTCATTGGCTAGTGACGTATCTTGGCAGTAGAACCAAGTCTGATTCCAATCTTTGGGATGGCTTGGTAAGACTATTAAGGGAAAGACGGTGCCCTGTTGGTGCTGAATTGAGATTCCACCAAGCTCCAAACTAAGGCCGTTGGTGCATTTGTTATGGCGGTTCAGATAAAAGTATTCTCTAAGGAGTTCCACGGTCGGTTCTTCTTGGAGATATACCGTAGAAAGAACTTGAAAATTGCAGATATTGGAGATAGAGTTGGGTCCAATGTCTTATGGGCGAAGCTTGAAGAAATGCAGAACGTCTCAGAAGAACTTCTAGCCGGGTGGTGAGAAGCCCCGGTTCATGTGATTAGTGAAAATGATAAATTCATCGTCTTTGGCCTAAGGCCGTTCTTCGTCCGAGTCAGGTGCACGATAAGACATAACATTCTTCTCTGGCAAAAAGTCTATGGTGACAAATTCCTTCAAGGTATCCTCAGTAACTGTGGAAGGGACCCAGTTGTAGATAGTTGGTGCTTTTGACAGCATGATGAGCAAAGGATAAACTGAAAAGAAAGTAATGTGCCAGTTCAATTCAATGGTGAAATTAAAAGTTAAATAATGATGGTACAAATGAGTAATGGCGGCGTAAGTAAGGGCTAATGACATATAAAGGAAAAGTGAGCCGGCGTGATAAGCCGCCATGACTAAAGACATTTGAAGGAAGCTAGAAACAGAATTGGCTAAGTGTTGAAACAAACAAGTTTCCCAAGCTATTGCTATTATTCTGGATCAAAATGGGTCCGAAAAGAAAAATAAATTTATACCTAAAAAATGAACGCGGAGGAGTTCATCAGCTCTAAGAAGGTATCTGTACAAAGGAAAGGGATATACTAGCATCTAAAATGGGTGTAAAACCACTACCGCATAAGTTCTACATTTCTTCTAGATCAAAAGAGGGTACGGAGAAGAAACTACAAGAAGGTCTATGATGAACGGCGAAGAACACCGATGAACTCGCAACCCTAATACAGATCTAAGGGCGCAGAAAGGTAGGAACTTACGAATGCAGATCTACTGCGAAGGGTCGCCGCGGTTCTCTGGACGAGCTCAAGGTGATGCAGCGGCCGACGCTAAGGGCGATGGTGAGTGCTATGGTGACGGCGGAGCTCAAGAGGCAGAGAGGTGGCGAGAATATGGAAGGAAGAAGAAGAAAGAGGAAGGACCGGCTGAGCCTATTTATACGGGGATAAGTGAACAAGCAGGCACAAAAATTGAGGAAGACCAAAATAATGATTATCTAGCTAAACAGACGCCTCGATTCTCGGAAGACATTAAAAGATAAATATCCGTTGAAGATGACATCATGGCAGGCTTTCATATTTTCGGAAGATGACCTCATGGCGGGTTACAAAGCTTTTTACAGACAAAGGAAAATGGATTTCGTCTAAATGTTGAAGGTTGACAAGAACAAGGTTCAAATCAACCTGGGGCCTAATGTTGGGAATATTACTTTCAGGTATGACCTGCCCAGGAGGGGCTAAGTCAACCCTAATGGCGGGTTGTTAAGAGAAGCCTAGTAATATTCAAGGTGATAGTTTATTAAGAATTGTAGAAGGCCTAAGCCCAGAGGCGGCTTAAGGCCCAATATTGTAAACCGCCATATGTAAAGAAAGACTTGTAAAGAAAGGCATATAAAAGAAGCCACCGAGCCAGACATGTTTTATGAGCCGGCCGGGAATCTGTAGGCCGCCAGGCGTCAACCTGTGTATATAAGGGGACGACCCGGTAGCATCTTAGGACAAGAAACAACAGATCGATAGCCAATCTAGCGGATTCGCTCCTTGGTCATCGAAACCTAGCAATACAACATCAACTGGACTTGGCCTTACCTTCACCGTAAGGGGCCGAACTAGTATAAACCTCTCGTGTCCTTTGTTCCGATTAACCCCTTTAATCTTCCTAGTTGCGATGGCCCTAGGACTAAGTCCTTTCGCTAGGACATCTGCCGTGACAATTCCACGACACTTTGGCTGCTAGGACATCCATCCATATATCATTGAGCAGATCTTGGCCAGCTTGAAGCTGCTGCTGCTTCTTTTTCAGGCTCCTTGCCATGGCGATTAGCTGACTCCTGAAGCACTCCTGCTCCAAAGGTTCCTCAGGCACGATGAAATCGTCGGTGCCGAGGCTCACCTCATCCTCGAAGAGCGGAATATAACTTCCGTCCTCTGAGTCTTCATGCGTGCCCTGCTTGCCCGGGCTTGCCTGCCCATCTTCCCGTCTTCACTGTGGCATAACTTAGAGCGGCATCGTTGACGCCGGCGCTTGGATTGTATTTCGGAAGGTTTATACTCGGCTGGATCTTCCTTGTCATTGCCGCTGTTCTACTTTGGTGCATCCACCATGTATACATCATACGAGGAAGTGGCCGTCGAGCGTCTGGTGAACGGCGGGTTCTGGGCCTCTTCTTCTCCGGCATCGTCGTCCATACCGTCGATGTCCTCGGAGTCATAATCAAGTGTGTTGGTCAAATCCTCGACCTCGGCGATGAAGTGGGTGGCAGGTGGGAAGCAAAATTCTCCACCGTCAGCCCCTAGTTCGAACCGGATATAGTTCGGCTGTGAGTCCTCTGCCAAGGACAGGTTCTTTAACGAGTTTAGCACATCGCCCAAAGGCGAGTGCTGGAAGATGTCTGCAGCGCTGAACTTGAAGATCGATAAACAGTCAAGTTCGGCATCCGCAGGCTCACGTGGTTCGGAACTTACGGCCGGAGACGAGTCCGGAGTTCCGCTGACAAAGACGTCGTGAGAGGCTAAGCCTATGTGCGGCTCCGACGCCATGGAATCTGTGGCCTCTGTGGTGGGGTTGATCCTCCCGTCCTTGGATGGCAAAGCTTGCTCCGGATCTAGGGCCTGAGCGGTTACAAGAGCAATCTCCTGGATGCAGCTAGATGACCGGGAGTGGCTACCACAGTCTCGAATCCGGCGTAGCCTTCGATCTGACCTGATGCAACTCAAGTCTCCACAGGTGTCCGCAACGTAGCTCAAGCTCCTAGATCTGACCTAATGGCCAGGGGCGTAGCCTTCGATCTGCTCCAGATGGCCAAACGAGTTAGCCCGCAGTGCGAAGCCGCCGAACACGACGATCTGTCCGGGGAGGAAAGTTTCTCCTTGGATGGCGTTGTTATTGACGATCGAAGGGGCCATCAAACCTTTTAGCGACCTCATAGAGGAACTCTCAGTGAAAGTACCAATGTCAGTGTCAAAACCGACGGATCTCGGGTAGGGGGTCCCAAACTGTGCGTCTAAGGTCGATGGTAACAAGAGACAAGGGACTCGATGTTTACCCAGGTTCGGGCCCTCTCTATGGAGGTAATAACCTACGTCCTTCTTGATTGATATTAATCAATTGGAGTATTACAAGAGTTGATCTACCTCGAGATCGTAATGGCCAAACCCTAGAGGTCTAGCTTGTATGGCTATGATAATCAGTCTCTCCTATCCGAACTAAGTCCTACAGTTTATATAGACACCGGAAGGATCTAGGGTTACACAAGGTCGGTTACAAAGAAGGGAATCTACATATTTGGTCGCCAAGTTTGCCTTCCATGCCAAGGAGAGTCCCATCTGGACACGGGTGCAGTCTTCGGTCTTCGTATCTTCACAGCCCATCAGTTCGGCCCATGGCCAATAGGTCGGACGCCTGAGGACCCCTTAGTCCAGGACTCCCTCAATGGGGGAAGGTCTTCTATCTTGTATCTTCATGGCCCATCAGTCCGACCCAAGCTACACAGCTCGGACACCCGGGGACCGCATATTCCAGGACTCCCTCACCCGCTGTTTAATTAGAACCATTTAATTAAAGGAATAAACTGTTAGTTTTAAACTGAGTCACTGACTACTAGGTCCCGCTGGACCCAGTTGACTAGTCAACTCTGCTGACTAGGGACTCCCAGTCAGTGACAGGTGCACTACAAAAAAAGACACATCCGTGACATTTTGGGCCGAACGAAATTTTTTCTGTCATACATATGACACTTCTATGATGATAATTGTGACAAATCCCGATATCATCATAGATGTGGTGGGCTCCTACATCTATGAAAAAAAAATCATGACAGAAAAATGGGCTTTTCGTCCTGGGCAGGTCGGAGACGCAGCTGCATGACATTCTTTGGGCCGTCCATGATGGAAAAAACTGTGGTAGAAGTGAGGGCGAGGAATATTTCGAGGAGTTCCCGGTTACGGTGGGAGGTCAGGGGCCGAGCGATGCGTGCTTCTCTCGTGCAAGGGGTTGGCTCTAACTGAACCCGAGCGAGGGGTTGGGCTCTAACTGATCCCGAGCGATTGCATTGTAGGCTACGCGTTACTGAACCCGAGCGATCGATCGATGGCTGTTAACTGAACCCGATCGAGCGATTCCTTCGCTACTGCTGCTAAATGAAGCCGATCGATGCTGCCTCTAGATGAACAGTGAGCGTTGCGGGGGGGGGGGGGGGTTGGATGAACAGTTCCCAGCGGGGGTGGATGAACAGGACCCCGTGATGGTGCCTCTGGATGAACAGGACCCCGATCGATCAAGCCGGTTGGGGCTGGATGAACAGCACCCCATGGAGGGCTCGATGAACAGGACCACCCCATGGAGGGCAGGATGAACAGTAGACGGTGCAGGGCAGGATGAATAGTAGCCTGTGGAGGGGTGGTTGAACAGGAGCCCGTGGAGAGGGCTGGTTGAACAGTAGCCGGTGGAGTAGCATGCGGTGGAGGCTAGCTGACAGGAGCCCGTGGATGAACAGTCGCAGGTGGTGGCTAGAGGAGGTCAACGGTGGATGAACAGTAGCTCGTGGAGGCTGGAGGGGGTCGATGGTGGAGATGAATAGTATCACGTGGAGTCCCATTTTGCGGTACGCCACACCCGTCCTGATGAACAGGACCCCCGTTTCGACCGTAGGAGGTCCGTTTCCTCCGTTTTGCGGTACGCCAGACCCCTCCCGATCAACAGGAGGATCCCGTTTCGAACGTGGCCAGTCGAACACAAGGCCGTTTCCTCCGTTCTGCGGTACGCCAGGCCTCGTTTCCATTGCCTGTTCCGTCCAAGCCCTCTCGATGAACACGATGCATTCCGTTGCCTCCTCATGAACACAACGCATTCTATTTCCTCCCCATGAACACAAGGCATTCCGTTGCCTCCCCATGAACACGACGATGACGATGTTTCTCCGTTCCAACCCAGACATGTAAACGAGGCATGGCCGTACGTATGCGTGAGTAGGCGTTCGAGACCCCGCCCGTATGTACACATACGTGGCCGTATTTTCTTTCTTGCACCCTGGCCGTTGTACGTACATGTACATGCTACGTGCGCGCCTCTACTACGACACGTGCACGCCTCTACATCGACCAGTATATATGTACGTACACGTTCGCGACCAGAATGACAACGCTACGTACGCTTCGACCAGGTGGGTCCCGACTGTCAGGCACTTCCTTGCGTGCGAAGATGTAGCTGGTGGGTCCCAGCAGTCAGGGGCAAATGTTTTTTCGTGAAATACGGTGGCCCATCCGGTGGGTCCCCGCTGTCAGGTGGAGGAATAAATATTTTGCGTGTAATAAGGAGGCACTTCCTTGCTGCGGCCGTGGACCCAGCTGTCAGCGTCTCCACGCACAGTACTCTTCCGATGGAAGTCGGTCGTTGACCATATTGACCACGCCGCACCGAGAGCACCACGGCGGTAGACGACGGCGAGGCCTAGGAAGGGGGCGACGTGGAGCCGGGGAAGACGCGGCAGTGGAAGCCCGCGCGACGAGGAGTACGAGGATTCACTGGTTCGGCTGCGGTGTGAGGCTGCCATCGCCGCATGGCCTGGCCAGCAGTGGGAATAGTAGGGGGCGGTGAGGCCTCCACGGCAGCACAGCCGGCCACGGGAGGCAGGAGCATGCGGCACGACCGGCGTTGCTTTAGGCGGTTGGAGCAAGAAGACCAGAGGTTGAAGAAGCAGTATGGCCGTTGGATGGACATCATACGGTCACTTGAGCTAGAATCGTTCATATTGACTAAGTTGATAAAGCCCTTCGTCCCTGTCAACTTAGTAGGCCCACAAGTCAGCCTCCCACCAAGGAGGGTCCGAGCTAGCCGGGGGAGTATTCAATTTTTTGTGCGTAATAAGGAGGCACTTCTGGTGGGTCCGAGCTGACAGCAGGGGGAACGTTTTTTTCGCGAAATACGGTGGCCCGTCCGGTGTGTCCCAGCAGTCAGGGGGAAACGATTTTTTCCGCAAAATACTGGTGGCCCGTCCGATGGGTCCCCGCTATCAGGTGGAGGAATAATTATTTCGCGCGTAATAAAGAGGCACTTCCATGCTGCGGCTGTGGACCCAGCTGTCAGCGTCTCCACGCACAGTACTCTTCCGATGGAAGTCGGTCGTTGACCACATTGACCACGCCTTGCCAAGAGCACCACGGCGGTGGACGATGGCGAGGCCTAGGAAGGGGACGACGCGGAGCCGGGAAGATGCGGCAGTGGAAGACCGCACAGAGAGGAGTATGAGGGTTCACTAGTTCAGCTGCGGTGTGAGGCTGCCGTCGCCGCAGGGCCTGGCCATCGTGGGAATAGTAGGGGGCGATGAGGCCTCCGCGGCAGCACAGCCGGCCACGGGAGGCAGGAGCATGCGGCACGACCGGCGCTGCTTTGGGCGGCTGGAGCAAGAAGACCAGAGGTTGAAGAAGCACTACGGCCGTTGGATGGACATCGTACAGTCACTGGAGCTAGAATCGTTCATATTGACTAAGTTGACAAATTCCATCATCCCCGTCAACTTAGTACGCCCACAAGTCAGCCTCCCGCCAAGGTGGGTCCCAGCTAGCCGGGGGAGTATTCATTTTTTTTGTGCGTAATAAGGAGGCACTTCCGGTGGGTCCGAGCTGACAGCGGGGGGAACATTTTTTCGCGAAATACGGTGGCCCGTCCGGTGGGTCACAGCAGTCAGGGGGAAACGATTTTTTCACAAAATACTGGTGGCCCGTCCGGTGGGTCCCCACTGTCAGGTGGAGGAATAATTATTTTCCGCGTAATAAGGAGGCACTTCCTTGCGGCTGCCATGGACCCAGCTGTCAGCCTCTCCACGTACAGTACTCTTCCGATGGAAGTCATTCGTTGACCACATTGACCATGCCACGCCGAGAGCACCACGGCGATGGACGACGACGAGGCATAGGAAGGGGACGACGCGACAGCACAGGCGGTCCCACCGGCGCTGCTTTGGCGGCTGGAGCAAGAAGATTAGAGATTTAAGAAACACGACGGCCGTTGGATTGACATCCAACAGTTAAGTCTGCTAGAATCGTTTGTTGACGTATATAATAACTAAAAAAATCTTGCATACGTGTCAACTAAACAGGCTCACAAGTCAGACCACTCCCTCTTTTTTTAATAATTTATATATAGCTCATGGCAACTTCTTATGCAATTTATTGCAGTCGTTTTTTTGGTTGGCCAGGGCCAATTTCACATATTTCTGTGGGTTCCAAACTATTTTTAATACCGAAATGTCCAGCCAGATTTAAAGTACTTTGAAGATATTTTTAAATTAGGTTAATGCCCAGTGAAATAGGAATCTGAAAATGTAATAAAATTCAGAAATTATAAAGTAATTGCCAATTTATCATCTGTTTTTATATTTACAACCCATTTCATATTACTCAAGATTTGCAGGCATCTTGAAAGAGTTGCAGCCCATCAGGGTGTAGAAAAATAAGTAGGCCTGGATTGGGTATTCTTCAGAAAAAATAAATTGGGCTCATTTTCACAAAGATAAAATAGCTGGGCTGGTCACATGGTGAACATAAAATATAAGCCTGGGCTAGACGGGCCACAACCCAGTGCAAACCCTGCTCCGTCTCAACAATACCAAACAAAAAAAATACTGCTCGAGTAGCTACGTCCCAGGTGTCAGCCGATCTTGTGCTGTTCCCTTGTCTATTGACTATATACGCTCACAATGTCGTGGGCCCCAGATATCAGGAAAACATTAGGAGGAAGCATTTTATTTTTCCATACGCTAACGTGGTGGGCCCCTACTGTCGTCCTCTCCACGTACTTCTGCCGATTCCCGTTGTTTGTTCACCATGTTGACAACGTGAGAGGGCGGCGCCGCGGCGAGCGCACCAAAGCGCACGGAGGACGTCAGCGTTAACGATTTAGGAGATGGTGGGGCGGCGATGCATGCGCTGAGGCGCAGCCAGCCATGGGAGGCGGAAGCAGGCGGCCCCGCCGGTGCTGGTTTGGTTTTGGTGGCTGGAGGAAGACAGGACTGAAGAAACACGATAGACTATAAAAGCAGCAGGAGTACTTAAGAACCTTAACTGAAACCAGCAGGGGCACTTAACAACCAAAGCTGAAAGCAGTATGAGTACTTAACCAAGGGTGAGGCCGCCAAGCCCCAGGACAAGGCCCAGGCACCACCCCGCGCATCCACAACCTTCTGAAAGCGGCTTCATCTTGCAACATGGTCAATAAACAGGATATTCGCTTTAGAGCCATGGAAAAGCATGAACATAATCTTCTGTCCTATTCTCCAAGATGGACGGGCCTTCATTATTTGAGACCACCCATGAATAAGTATCTTTTCACCTCCAAGGGGAATTGAGTAGGTCGACATAAACATCATGTTGTGACCAAGCGCAAGTTTGACCCGACCATGGTCAGGCATCTGTATAGGAATAGTAGAACTCGGCAGTTCCTGTTTCAAGAAGATCACAACTGTAAAACTGTGTATAAGCAATAGTTTATGAACAACATATATAACAGAAAACAGCTCGTACCATAAGTTTCTCGACACAGTTGGACATGTTCAACGAGTGCAGCAGTGGCACGCATATCCCACGTGGCCTTTGACCATTGAAACGCCCCACAAGGACCTCAAGACGATCAATAAAATGTAGGAACTTGCGGATGTCGATCTAGTCAACTTCAGTGCCATTAGTAACAGCCGAGTTATTACAGAGTAACAAACGAGCAGACTGCTTAACTCTGAAAAAACCTACACGTGCCATCAATTATAAGAAAATATTAGTTAGAAGTAGCATCTTCGTGAGAGATTCGTTGCTACTTCTAAAGTTAAATCGTGATTAGTTAGACATAATAGGTGGATTGAGAAGTAATCGAGGTAACAAGCAAGAACCAGATACAAAACTAACATGGATGAACAATTGGAACGACGTCGGGGTGGAAGATCGCAGTGAAGATGAGACTAGGTTCTGCTATTTCCATCAACATTCATGCGCCAACTTTCAGTCCGTAACACTTGAGAAAGTTTAGCCAAGTTCGGCCATAAAAAAGCAGCGATCTTCTTGGTTCATGAAGCCAACTTGGAACTTATATCCATGGCTTGTCTTCACTGTGACCATTAAACTAGTGTATTTAGTTATGGCAAGGCCAAGCATCTTGAGTACATGTGTTCTAGCAGAGCAAATAATACACTGCAGGAAAAATAATATGAGAACACAACATGTTCAAAAAACCCCCACCCTCCCGGATAGAAAACAGGATTCTAGGAACATACTGTGCATGTTTCAAAATGCTGTGTTAGGATGAGAAGGAACAAGTGTGGCGTCCCGCCGAGGGCGCAGAAACCTGTAGGGTACTCGCACTTTGGGCACTGCAAATGAAACACACTAGATTTAGTAGGAAGAAAAATGTATCAACGGCGGCGGCTGCCATCCTAGGATTACCTGCGACCAAGGGACTTGGGTTTATCGTGGATGGATGAAGAATTTGTACCTGGTTCTCCATGAGAAAACCCTATGCAATCACCGAGAGGGGGTTTTCTATGAACAAGCAGAGGAGGGAGAAGGGGATTCAGGCCCAGTGAAATATTGCCGCTTCGTCCGTCCAGCTTACTGCTAAAGTTGGAAAGGGGGGTTGTGATTTGATGGCTCATTGGGCATTACTGCGGCGCTACGACCGGGGTGTGTCTACCATGAAGTTGTGCACTCTAATTTGTGCATATGGCACGTGGACCCCATTGCCGGCTGCCCCACATATCAGCGAAAGGAAGTAGAAAGACAGGAGTAACTAGTTACACATAAATATATTTTTTGATAGAGAGATACTCCCTCTATAAAGAAATATAAAAATCTTTTATATCACAGGCTCACCTTGCCGAGAAATATACTCCCTCTGCAACGCACGGGCATTATGGGGGTTCAGCTGAGAATATAATACTCAGATTTTTTTTGAGGGATAAAAGCTGCTTTATTGAAGATTAACAGTCATAGGTATACAAATAATTTTGGGGGTTCCTGTGAGCCAAAGATGGCGTCCACAGGGCAAAGAAGTAGCAGCTTTTGCGAGCACATGTGCTTCAACATTACACTCGTGTTTTTCATGTATGATCTACATGGTTTGGAACATATTCTTCTTCATCTTGATCTCGTCCATAATAACTTTGCTGGGCCCCAAGTATGCCTCTCCGATATGCTTGACTGTTGCTGAACAATCGGTGCTAATCTGAACTTGTTGCAGGTTTAAGTCAAGAGCCAGAGATAGCCCCTCGCAACATGCCATTGCCTCTAGGATCTCTGGATCAGTAACACTTTCGCACACCAGTGCCGATGCTCCAAGGAAGAAGCCTGTATGATCCCGGCTCACAACTGCCAGGGCTCCCCTTTCACCATTGCGAGATAACGCAGCATCAACATTCATCTTCGCCCAACCCACAGCAGGAGGAGGACGCCACTTCTGCACTGAGCTAGTGCTTCTCGAAACCAGGTTCTGGACTTTGGGCCGCAGGCCGACCCTGCATGTTTGGGGGCCCATGTGTTCTACCTCAGCGCTTTTCATATTGCAAGCGATCGGTATGGCGCTGGTTTTAGATGCTGTCGCAAGGCGAATACACAAAATTGAATAAAGCACGACAGCTGTTGGAATGAAATCGAACGACAGTTCCTAACCAGCAATCAGAGTTGCAATTCTATCAATGATATACCATGTGATAAATAATACTATCATACTACTTATACACACATGACACTTGTTTCACCATGCCAGATTATTACATCAAAATCTCTCGGAGGATAGATCAGTTAGGCAGTTGCGTGCTACTACTGAAGAATTTCAAAGTTGATTTGGACCAGCTCTCCTTGCCGAGAAAGTTTGATTTTGACATCATCCCCTACCGCAAGATATGATTTAGATTTGAACCTTGACCATCCTTTAGCATCAATCATCATGCGACCATCCTTTGTACATACGATATATTGAGTAGGTTCATTCACACCAAGGCTGCGCATGGTAAGAGAAACTTGGCCGCGGTCGCTCGGATTGTTGAACGACTCCCTCGTTGCTCTAGGGATTCTCTGTTTGCAAACAAAAAGACATACCCAAACAGTTAGATCAACACAGTGAATCATGTGAAACAACATGGAAAGAAAAAAGAATGAAGCACTTGGGGGGCCAATGCTTACCAAGAAGGTGGACATGTCAGTTTTTGTAAGGACTTTGGTATATGAAGTGCGAACTGCAGCCTAGTCTGTTGCCGGTGCAACTGCATGGGCCTGAGCAGATGCAAGTGCAAGTGTTGGTGCAGGTGCCGAAGCCGCTGCTGCTGCCGGAGATGGTGCTCCTTATAGAGCAGGTGCCGGTGTCGGAGCAGGTGCCGGTGTCGATGCCCGATCCTCCGGTAGATCAGACTGATCCGCTGATGCGGTTGGTGCCCAATCCTTAGCTAGATCAGATTAAGCTGCTGCCGATGTCAGTGCTAGAGCAACTGTCGGTGCTCGATCTGTGTGAGACAGCGGCGATTGTGTCTGGTCTGCTATGATCAGCTTTCTAACTTGACTAGGATCCGTGACCGCGATCTAGTCTTTTTCTTCATTTCTTTTAAACGTGAGAAGGACTAATTGTGGCGTTTTTGTTAAACCAAACTGCAGCTCATCATAGGGATTTAGCTTGTACTCAGACAACAGACTGATCCAATTTTTTCCAGTAATATAAGTGATGGACAGTGCCTTCGTTATTGACACAACATAAAAAGTGAAACCTACAAAAATAGCCATCGTAGAGCAAAGCAAACGGTTTATTCTGTGATGAATGTCACATGGCAAAACCTGCATCGTAAAATTGCAGGAAAAGAAAGACAACATGACATTAAATCAATAAGATTTAGAGAGTAAATCAATAAGATTTTTTTGATGTGACACGAGTGAATCCTTACCAGGAAATCACTATGTTGAAGTACTAAACAGAAGATTGATCGTCCAACTACGCGTGGCATGCAGGGGCCCCGCCTACTCCCACAAGCAGGACAGTCCAAAGGTCGTGACAAATCGTATGGACCGAACATCCATGGGGCTGGAAATCCTGGTGGGTGCGATAAACCCTGCAATGCATACAGATATTGGAGTGTAACCATAATTGATAGACCGTCCTCACAAAAAATATGATATGGATACTTCAAAATATACAGACTGAATTGAGTGGACAGACATTAACATAGACCGTTCTCAGGACTGACCACACACCAAAAGCGGCAGTACTAATAAACAATACAGGGTTCACAAACACAAATCAAGTACTGAACAATAGTACTTACTACAGACAAGCAAAGTTGCACTAACTAAACTCTGCAGACTATTTTTTGCCACCGACCTATGGGATGAACCCGCATAACTGACTAGGCCATGGACTTCGTGTGAGATGTCTACATGCACCATCACCATCTTGTCAACCTTGAAGAACCTAACAGAGTGGTCTTTCCACTCATAAACATGATGATGAAGACAGCCGCATCAGATTTGTTGGGAAGCTTTACAAGAACCACACCCTTCGTAATCGAAGGCACAACCAGGAAATTGTTGTGGTCAAGTACGGCCTCGAGAACACGCCTGACAACAATGATACAGGAAAACACTAGTTCAGGACACGTGGTGACAAGGACACAGTAGCTGGATAGTTCAGAAGTAGAACTCATCATTAGGTCTTCCAGTTCACATGGCATGAATTTGAGAACTTCATCTCCACCGCAGACCTGGTTCTAATTCAAACAGAAACCATATTTTATTACTACCTCCGTTCAGAAATATAAGATGATTTTCGATATTATACTCCATATATGACTACATATACGCACAGAAATGAGTGAACAAAGACACTAGAACATATCTTCAATGGCATGAGAGCAGAGAGATTACATGCAATATCCATAACACAAGTTACTGAGGCAATTATACCCTCTTAAAAGGTAGCATTGATGTTCATAAAGTACTCCCTCCGTCCCAAAATTCTTGTCTTAGATTTGTCTAGATACGGATGTATCAAGTCACATTTTAGTATTAGATACATCCGTATCTAGACAAATCTAAGACAAGAAATTTGGGACAGAGGGAGTAGTTGAAAGTAATCTATAAGAAATCAGTGTCAACCTCTCGCATGTTTTGGTCAAAAGAGGAATTTAGAACCGTCATTTGGCACACAAAAATCACATGCAAGATCACCCAGAAAGTTGTACTACTAGTACTAGTACTGCGTGTTAGATGAAAAAACACGATCAAGATCGAGAAAAAGATCGTCAAGAAGAGATATTACCTGGACTTGCTTAATGAGGGATCCCGGAGAGGGGGGCTTGGACAGGGCGATGGCTTTGAGCTTGTCTGCGGTAGTCTCGGTGGGGTGCTTGCGCTTCTTCGTACCATGAGCCTCGACGGTTTTGGCCGGAGCCATAGACATCACTTCGGCCGGTGCTCCAGCGTCCATCAAGAAACTGTCAAATAGAAATAAAAGAAAAGAAACCATAATCACAAACCCAAAAGAAGAAAAGAGAGGGAGTTATAGGATCAGTCTCGGGGTTGCAAGACCGGGCCTTGGCCAGAATCAACACCATTGATGCGCTCACCTTTCCTTCTTTGGGAGAGAAGAACAATGGCAGAAGCAGGTCGGGGTTTTCTTGAAGAAATGAGGAACAAGATGAGGCAGAAGCGAGGGTTGGGTAGAGAGGAAGCTGAGAGAGAAGAGTGAAATGATGGTTGCTTCGTCCGTCCAACTACTGCTGGAAAGGAGGGGGTTTTGTGATTTGATGGCTCATTGGGCATTACTGCGGCGCTTCGATCGGGGTAGTCTACCGTCACTCTACTACGGAGTAATTTAGTGCATGGCTGGTGGACCCCGATGCTGGCTGTCCCACACGTCGGCGAAAGTGAGTAATTTAGTGCATGGCTGGAGGAGGATCCGCACGGTAGAGCATGTCCACTGTTTTTCAGAAGAAAAAAATGATTACAGCAAGCGTTTCCACTCTTACGACGGAGGAGTGTGAAACACGGCAGCCACTTGAACATACACAGTGCTCCTACTACTAGGCATGTGCAGTGGTTCATACGTCAGTACTACACAATCTTGTTGCTAGTGTAGTAAGATATGACGATAACAAATGATGTTGTGCGCATGTCAACTACTCCTATATGTAACATAGTACCGCTTTTTCGACTGTTCGGTCGAGAATGGACAGTGAGATCAATGTTAGCAGAACTAGGTCCACAACGCATGGAGAGTACGATGCTACAGTACTCCACGAAACATGAACCATATGAAGCACAAATAGTGTTAGGCAGGGTGTATGAAAGGTGCACGGGATGGGAGCAAAAGTTCCCTTCACGACCCACTTTTGGGTGTTTGGCAGAGTGCATGAAGGGTGCATGAGTCCACACTAGTAGGTTGACAAAAATACACGAAGAGGAAACAACTATATTGAGATGAGAATGCAACCAAACACACCCACACGCTTTGTGCTACAGTGACTGATCTGCACCATATGAGTTTGATCCAACGGTCATGTTGCGCCGAGACATGGACATGCCCATGCAGAGGGCGCCTAAACACCACCGAAGTCCCTCTGCTTCTCGAGGAGCACGACGTTGGTGATGCAGGGTGCAACCGCCCGCAGAGCCCGCTCCCGGTCGACGGGAGCCAGCTCATCAAAGACGGCGTCCAATGGCACGAAAGGATTCCGGTGACGGAGCCCTGAAAGGATTCGCCCGGCAACAGAGACAGCAGCCTGCAACCCCTCCTTGTCTAGCTCAGCCCCCACCATCACGCGGAGACGGCTCAGCTCCTCGGAGATATAGGTGAAGAAGGAGACCAGGTCAGGAAGCCGCAGCTCGTTGAAGTCGACCAGGTGGTCGAACGGGTTTAGCCCGATGGCCGGCATCGTCGCGCTGGCGCGACAGCAGGCATCGCGTAGCCGCAACACGTGTGTGGCAACTTGGTTCACCAAGTGGCTGAGGCGGTCCTGGACCTCGTCATGATCGGCCCACTCGCGCTCCAGCCAGCTCCCCTGACGGCCTATCATATCTCCCGCTTTCTGCAGCAACGCCGCCGATGCCTCGAGCATCTTTGTGTTGGACGCCTGCCGCTTTTGAAGCTCCGTGAACTCCCGCACATAACGGAGGAGCATGACACTCCTCTCCTCCTTGAGCTCACGGAGCTCCACGTCCTTGGCCCTGAGCTCCGCATCCTTGGCATGGAGCTCCTATGTCAGGTGCCTCACCTCAGACTCCATGATCTGCTGCGCCGCCATGGCACCAGGTAGAAGCAATGGGGAGAGGAAGCAAAGGGGGCGAAATGGCTGAAAGGCAATGCAGTCTACGGGAAGGCGGAGGGAGCGGGGAATCTTTTGGTTTTCACCACGTTAAAACACCAGTCGACGACTTCTCACATCAGGGAGCAGTGGGTACAGGCATAGTCATTGTGACTAATTGCTGCCGCGCCTGCTCCCGTCAATCAAAAAATTAAAAATCATGTCGCGCCTGCTCCCGTCAATCAAAAAATTAAAAATCTTGCCGTACCCAAACACCAGAGCAATGCCGCGGTGGATATTTAAATTTACCTGCCGGCAAGTAGATGAAAAAAGGGGTGAAAAAACAAATGTGGCGGCGGCCTAGCTAATCGGTCGAACTAGCCCAACTAGCTAGCCACCGTGCTTCACTGATGTACTCGGCGGGAAAGGTGGTCTTTCGTGATTTGATGACTCATTTACTTGCTTAGGCACTACGACCGAGGAGGACCCAGAAAACGCGTGGTAGGGCGTCCCACGTCAGGAAGAATATATGTGTGCACCACCCGGGAGGACCCCGAAACCGCGCAGTAGGGTGTGCCACGTCTCGGCACGGAGGAAAAATGTGCATGTAAAAATATACTGTATCAGACATAGTACCTATGGTTCGACCTCGGGACCCAGCCAGTCGGTTGAAAACACCGCACTAGCCACACAGCTTCATCATGCAAACGTGGCACGGAGGATAGATGTGGTTAGATCCGTCTCGACCAGCCACAATGTCTCTTGTTCTAGGCGATTCTTCTATTTTCCAAGTTTTTTTAGTTGTAATAACACAATGGCAAGCTAGCGCCGCTCTTCGTGTGTGCCCGTGCAAAGGTTAGACGATGGGGAGAAGAGAGGTTGAGATCGCAGACCTAGGACCCACTAGTAAGTGAGATAACGGTCATGCATGTGTTGACGAGGCACTCCCTCTACTCTACTCAACGCAAGTACTGTATAAAATCAAGTTATGGGACAAAGCCAACAACCGCTCAGTTTTTCAGGCTATCCACTTACGCTTTGTAGTCCAGGTTGCCAGTTTGAATCTCGTCTTTCAGATTTGTTAGTTTTAGGTCCAAATTTGATTAATGACAAGTGGGACACCCGTGTGTTTTTCCGATATTTCAGTGTAGGATGTTTTTTTGAACAAACACTTTGTGTGGTTAGACAAGTAACGACACGATTTACACCTTTTTTTTGCAAGTTTACGAACAAAAATGACAGCGGCATAGAATATCACATCCACCCCGTAGCTTAGATACTATGGTGATACAAGTTTTTACACTGTTGGAAGTGAGATCCAATGGCTTGGGAGTAGTCTTTGTAATTATGCGCAATTTCCAAACTCTCCAAAGGTTTTTTTGCAAATAAAACATTCAGGCCTCGTGTGTGCCGCTGCATCTTCGATCCAACGGCTCCCCGGTGCTCATATTAGGTGCTCCCCGTAGCTTAATAAACCGACCGGAATAAATGCCTACACACATTAATCCAAGGTTGGAGTGCCCCTCGCAATGTAAATAGCTCCGGCTTTGCGAGGGATGGAGAGGTAGTAGCTTCAACGCGTGGAAGATACGGTGTGAGAAAGCAAGAATCGAGAGACATATAGATAGAGAGACAAAGTGAGTGTGGTCCGACATTCATTAAACAAATATATATGCTCTGGAGAGATATTGTCCGATTGAGCTTTTTGGCAAGGGTGAGGGCTGTAAGATAGAGCTTGAGAGATGATCCAGTCACAGACATGTAGATATATTTTGTACGTGGGAGGAAGCAAGGTCAACCGATCACATAGGGTCGCCGTGCGATCGAAAGAGTGAGACAGGTTGGAGAGAGTCACCTAGATAGACGATGTGCATGAGAGAGTATACAATGTGAATAGGTTGAATTGGACTCAAACATGGTGATATATCGTTTTTGTCCGAGAAAGAGCGAGGTCAATCGAGACATACGGAGAGAGAGAGAGAGAGAGAGAGAGAGAGAGAGAGAGAGATTGAGTGAGCGTGGCCAGCATGAGGTCGAAAGAGTGGTGGCGTCTTGGATGGACTAACCTAGACAGACAATCTGCGTGAGAGAGTATAGAGTGTGTCGATCGAGGCCCGTACAGGGAGATATATCATTTGTGTGTGAAAGAAAACAAGGTTAAACGAGACTCAGATAAAGAGAGCGAGATTGAGAGAGTGTGGCCCACCATGTGGAAGAAAGAGTGAGACAGTCTCGAGGGAGTGACCTAGATATACAACGTGCGTGCGTGCGTATGCACGAGAGGTTGGGGGGCTAGATAGGCAATGCATGTATTTAGCGCGAGAGGGTGAAAAAAGAGGGGGAGAAGACGGCATGGGGGAAGCAAATGGTGGGTGTGTGAGGAATAAAAAAAGACATAGGACTTAACATGGAGAGAAAGAATGAACGTTTGTCACATCCTAGCTTAGTCATGCATTAGAGTGTTGCATCATGTTTACTCTTCATCAGAAACTTGAAATGGGATCTGTGAAACCTCAGAATCATTTTGAAAATGACCCAAATAAAAATTTCTCCAAAAGGGTCCAAGAAAATGCTCATGTTGCTCTCTGAAAATATTGGGCAGAGATAAAAATCAAACCAATATTTTTAGTGGCTCATGGACATTTATTTTGGGCATTTGGAATTAATGCATAAATATTTGCATTGGAAATATATTAATTTATATATTAATATATGCCCAATATTATGCCAATTATAAAAGAGCTCTGGAATAATATATATAGCTCCTGCAAAAATTGGCATAAGTTAAATAAATGATTTAATATATTATTTAAATCAAAACAAATGTCAGAAATTAAAAAAAAACAGAAATTTATAACAGGAGGAGCTTACCTGGGCTCCTCCACTATGCGGCCCAGCCAGCTGGCTGGCCCAGCCAGCAGCCGGCCCAGCCCACCTCCCTCCTCTGTCGTCTTCGTCCCGACAGAGGGAGGGGAGTGTGGCCGGCGCGCGCGCGCGCCACCGCGTCACGCCACCTGCTCGCCTGCTTGCCTGCCCTCCCCTCCTCGCTCGATGCCCTGGACGACGCCACGCCTCTCCCCCTGCTCTCTCTCACTCTCCCCCAGCTCTCCCTCCTCCCCTCGCTCTCTCTCTCACACGGCCGAACACCACCGTCGCCGCCGTTCGCCGTAGCAGCCATCTCCGGCCACCCCTCGCTCCCCCGACTAGCTCAGAAGCTCCGCCACAACCCCCTCTTCCTCCCCACCGCTCCACAGCTCCCCGAAAGCCCTGCATCGCCGCCACGTCGCCGTTCCCCTCTTCGGACTCCGACCATCGTCGCCGTCGAATTCGTCGTCTCCAACGCGTCCTCGAGCCCGCTTCGACGCCCACTGCAACCGCGGTGAGCTACGCCACCGTTTCCCCCTCTTCTCCCCCTCGTTCCCCCATCGTAGCCTCCTTCCCACCACGGCCGAACCTCCGCCGTCGCCGAGCTCGCCGTCGACGCAGCTCCGGTGACCATTTGGTCACCCCGGCGAGTCCAACGAGTTCGCAAGACCCCGTAGAGCATCCCTAGCGCCTCGCTTCGCTCGACTTCGAGCTCCAACCCCGATCCCGTGCACGACCGAACCCCGGCGGCCGCAGCCGAGCTCGCCGCCGTCGACTCCGGCCACCCCGACCCCAACGGACTCCGCCAAGAGCTGCAGGTTGTCCTCAGCTCCACTCCGGTGGTCTCCGCGGTCCGTTTGGTGGCCGAAATGACCAAAACCACTTCCGCCGCCGCGTCGGGCTCGCCGGCGACTAAACGCCGGCAGCTGACATTGACTTTGACCACGGGTGGGCCCTGGTTGACTCCCCTGAGTCAATGACAGGTGGGGCCCAGCCCTGTTAATTAAACAGGATTAGTTTTAATTAACTTTTAATTAAATTAATCACCCTGACATGCGGGACCCACTATCAGGTTTGACCCAGACCTGTTCCGTTGACCTGCTGACGTCACACTGACGTCAGGCTGACGCAGTAATTGATTTTCTGGATTTAAATTAAATCAGTAAATTCCAGAATATTATTTAAACTTCAAAAATTCATAACTTTTATTCTGTAACTCCAATTTGGACAAATTATATATGAAAAATGATCAGAAAAATCCAATCTATCCATCTGTACTATTTTCATGCATGATCAAACAAGTTAAATTGATGTTTTAAGCCAGAATAAGGAAAAGCACTTAAAGAGGCCATGTTTGAGTTTGAAATTTGAATCTTTGATTCAAATTTGTTCAAACCCTTCTGGTTTTAGTTGCATTAGCCCAACACACTCATATTGCCATGTTTCATGCATGCATCATATTGTTGCACATTGTTTGGTGATGCTTGTGTATCGATGTCCTCTGCGACAGGTTCTGTCTCCGAGGAGTACCGTGATTACCCTAACGAAGAATCATATCCGAGCATCGAACCATCAGGCAAGCAACCAACCATTTGATCATATCGATACAATCCCATGTTCTCGCTCCTGCTCTCTTTTACTGCATTAAGACAACGCGTTTCAAACTGCTGTGTGCTACGGTAGTTGAACCCATTTCCTCTGCATGACCTGTCATTGCCACAGTAACTAGATGAAACCCACTAGCATGTGTAGGAGTTGATTGAGCCATATGTATGTGTTGTTCCTACCTTGCTATGCCTGCTATGCTTAGAGTCGTGTCAGGTCTGGTTCATCTGGGTGATGGGCTAGAGTGAAATGATTATGTCGGTAATGAGAGTGGTGTGGTGAACACGATTTGGTAAAGGTATCGATGAGAGGCCATGTAGGAGTACATGGTGGGTTGTTTCATTGAAGCCGACCTTAAGCACTGAGATCTGTATGTGTGATTTAAGATACAGCTACTACCATGCATTGGGCCCTGAAATATGACCCCGCTCGACTTCTTATTCACCCTAGCTCTCTGTCCAGGAGTTGCAAGTAGTTTCTGGTGTTTGTAGCTACTGGAGGCCGTGGACAGCGCTGACCGTAGGGGTGGGCTGTGATGCGGTAGGTACGTGGCCGGGTGTACCGAATACCCGTTAGGTATCTCGGGAACCCTGTTCACATCGTTCGGGGCCGTATGGGAAACCTCGGCCGGACTCCCTGCGGATGGAACCTGAATAGGCGATAAACCTGGACTAGAGGCTTAAGTGTTTAGGTAGGTCGTGGTCTACACCCACGTCGGCTTTCGCTTGAAGTCTGCCGAGCACATGTCGTGTGCAGACGCTAAGTGGTGGAAACATGTATGAAGAAGTACACCCCTGCAGGGTTATCATAATCTATTCGAATAGCCGCGTCCGCGGTAAAGGACTACTTGGTTGCCTATACAGTTCATAGACAAGTAAATGGAAACTTCTAAAAGCCTCAAGATAAGTGTGAGTGCCGAGGATGGCTCTTCCGTAGGAAGACGGAGGTGGATCCTCGGTAGGGTATTGAAGTGGTGAGTAGTGGACTCGTGTGCGCAAAACATTTCAAGTTGGGGTATCGTAGGATAGCCTAGCCAAGAGTCAAAGCTGGCTTGCTGCAATAACTCCACCAACCCTTCTTGATACTATGCATGTATGTAGGGTCTGATGTAAGTCTTGCTGAGTACCTTTGTACTCATGTTGCTATAATCTACATTTTTACAGAAGACGCTGCAACCCCTTCTGATGGGTTCTATGTAGACGTTGACATCAACGAGTAGGCTAAAGACCCAGGTGGTGACCCTGAGCTTGTGATGGACCACGTAGTATAGCTAGGCTTTCCAAGCCTCTTTTATTTTACTAGTTGTCTGTACCCAGACAATGTACTTCCGCTGCTGGCTTGTATGACTGTATGACTTGTATGTTGGGTCGTGAGACCCGTACCTTTGTGAATGTTATGTATGGCTCCCTGAGCCTTAAATAAAGTACTTGTGTCATAGAGTCATGTTGTGATGCTTCGTTGTATTTGCACATATCGAGCATATTGTGTGTATGATTGAAATGCTTGGTATGTGTGGGATCTGACTATCTAGTTGTTTATCTTTAGTAGCCTCTCTTACCGGGAAATGTCTCCTAGTGTTACCGCTGAGCCATGGTAGCCTGCTACTGCTCTGGAACACTTAGGCTGGCCGGCATGTGTCCTTCTTCGTTCCTGTGTCTGTCCCTTCGGGGAAATGTCACGCTTTGAGTACCGGAGTCCTGTTAGCCCGCTGCAGCCCGGTTTACCGGAGTCCTGCTAGCCCAGTGCTACAGCCCGGACCCACTTGCTGATGACCGACACGTTCGAAGCTGGGTCATGGATGCCTGTCCCTGTAAGTCTGTGCCACTTTGGGTTTACGACTAGCCATGTCAGCCCGGGCTCCTTATCATATGGATGCTAGCGACACTATCATATACGTGAGCCAAAAGGCGCAAACGGTCCCGGGAAAAAGGTAAGACGACACCCGTGGGGATACCGTGCGTGAGGCCGCAAAGTGATATGAGGTGTTACCAGCTAGATCGATGTGACATCGAGTCGGGGTCCTGACAGCGTTGGCATCAGAGCCGGACTGCCTGTAGGTTCTCCAAGCCAAACTGGTCGATGTTGAGTCTAGAAATTCTTTAGTTATATGTAGGGGAATTGTTTGTGGGATGGAACGTAAGGCTCTTTTTACTCCTTATACCTTATGACTTTCTGATCTGAGTCAGTCCATTCTTCCACCGGGGGTTAAGGAATTAGGATCTGTTCTCTCTATCAGGATCACGTGTTACTAATCAGTAGTACCTTATAAGTTTGATGGATACAAGCCTAGTTCAGTTCTACTACCACATTATGTTGTTAGAATGGTTTCAGAACTTTGATGTGATGATGTTGAGTATGTACGAAATCCTTTGTCAAATGTCTCAATATCCTTTTTGAGCATTTACAGCTGTTATGCTGCCGAAATTTTGCTAGAAATTCTAATGCCCTTGCATTATGATTGTGCTTTCAGATGGCCACTCGCGACCTCAATCAAGTGGTTCGCCTGACTCGATGCCTAGATGTACCCGGCCATACTGCCAAGTTGGTCAGGGTAATGACTGAGGCTGGATACCGCTGGTATCCTGAGTACACGGTCGAAGAGCAATTCCGAGACTTTAATCAAAGCCAGTATCTCTGCACTGTCAGGATATTTCCATCTTATCCTGGATCCACCGAGCCTCTTCACTGCTCCTATGGACTCGGGGTTACTATTGAGATGGCTGTGCAGGACGCCGCCTACTCTATGATGACCATTATGCGAGTCAGATCTGGTTTATTTCGGGACTCTGATTTCCGGTATATGCCAGGATCACTTCCGGGAGCACAAGGATATCTCCAGGCTATCTATGCTGACTCCACTCAGGAGGATTCACGGACTCGCACCACTGCTGAGATGCTCGAGGATAAGGACCGTGAAAATCGGGCCTTGAGGTTAGAGCTCTTCAATACCCGTGCTGACCACTGGGCCACTTTGACTCGGTTCGCACCGGCGGTGCAAGCTGGATATTCAGATATGCGCGATCTCTATCCTGTGAGATCTGCTCTGCCAGACGTGATGGTTTGGCGTGATGTAGGAGGCATCACCCCACCTCGCGGTCCCCGCAGGCCACCGTTTGTTGGTCCAAGGCCTCATCCTAGCCCCTATGGTCCACAAGCTCCGCGAGACCGTCTGTTTCCGGATGATCATGTTGAGCTTCCAGGCTATGGAGGTGACTTCTACGAGGACTACTACGGATCGGTCTGAGTTAGTGATAGTATCACTAGTTCGCACTAGCTGTGTCATCTATCGTCCCGCGTGACTCGTGGGATATGACCTAGTTTGTACTCCTTCCGGAGGTGTAGAAAAATAATGTATAGGAGCTTGGAATGCCTCCGATGAGATGTAATCCTTTTCTCACCGTAATAGTACTTTGTTTGGTCTTGTACTAAACCTTGTATGGTGTGTATGACGATGGAATAAAAGAAGCAGTTTCTGTATTTACCATGTCATACGGATGATCATCTTACATTCCGAATTATTCCTTACATTCTGTATCCTATGTCGGAATTTTATCGTTCTGACTAAATCATTGTCTTGTTACCTAGGATGGTCAACACGCGCGCTAACCCTGCTTCTCAAGAGCAGGCCGAAGGCAGTGAGGGCAGGAATGAAAATCTGCCTCATCCTCCTTCACTAGCCGAGGTTATGATGGAAGCTGAGAGAAACAAGCGGGAGACAAACCGTTTGTTGGAGCGTATTGAACAGAATACAGCACACCATCAGAGGGCTAACGTGGTGTCACTCAGTGATTTTATCAAATTGCATCCACCCACGTTCCACCACTCCGTCGAGCCTCTCGACGCTGATGACTGGCTTCGCAGTATCTCTCACAAGCTGCGTTCCGCGCTAGTGGCTGAGGCTGACAAGGTCACCTTTGCTGCATATCATCTTGAAGGCCCCGCCAGTCTATGGTGGGAGAACTATGGAGCTATGCGCCCAGCGGGCCATGTCACTACTTGGGCTGAATTCAGCGAGGCTTTCCGTGAACATCACATTCCGGAGGGTCTCATGGACCGTAAACGTGAGGAATTTTGCAGTTTCACTCAGGGCCGACTTTCTGTGGATGTCTACAGCAGGGAGTTTGGTAATCTCGCACGATATGCCACTGAGGAAGTTTCTACCGATGCCAAGAAGCAAGCAAGGTTCCGTAAGGGCCTTAGTCCTGAGCTTCGCCGCGACCTCCGTCTGCATGAGTGCACATCTTTTTCGAAACTTGTCAACAAAGCCATCAGTGCTGAAACTGGTCAGACTGACTATGACGCAACACGCAAGCATGGCCGTGACATGGGTTCCTCATCCGGTGCTGGTCCTCAGAAGCGCCGCGTGTGGGTACCCAACACCGCCCTGCCACCCAGGTTCACACCGAGGCCATCTTTCCAGGCGCCTCGCCCTGTTCAACAGTCTGCACCGGCCAAGCCCTATGGGGGTCCAACCAACAATGCTCCTCCGCGTACCAGTTCCGTGACCTGTTTCAAGTGTGGGGAATCTGGTCACTATATGCGTGAGTGTCCCCAGACCAACCCCAATCAATCTGCTAAAGCTGTTGGCCGTGGCAAGCCGACAGGGAAAGTGTTCCACGCCAAGCCGGTCACCGCTTCACGTGGCCATGTCAACTGTATCTCTGCCGAAGAAGCTCAAGAGGATCCCAACGTCGTTCTCGGTACGCTTCTTGTTAATTGCCACCCGGCATCTGTTCTTTTCGATACAGGAGCCTCTCATTCTTTTATATCCGAAAATTATGCTCGTTTGCATAACGTTGCATTCTGTGACATGCCATCCACTATGGAAATTTCTACTCCTGGTTCTAGATGGCAGACCTCTAGGGTAAGTTATGGAAATGAAATCCAAGTCGACAGACTTGTTTTCCTTGCATCTTTGATAGCCCTTAAATCTTCAGATATTAATATCATTTTGGGTATGGACTGGATGTCAGCTCATCAAGCCAAAATTGATTGCTTCTCTAGGACTGTTCAACTCACCCATCCTTCGGGGAAGATAGTTAATGTCTTGACCCGAATAGCCAAGCGACAATTATATTCTCTTAACGCCAGCCCTTTGCCAGACCTCGAGGACGTTCCGGTAGTCCGTGACTTTCCGGATGTCTTCCCAGAGGAACTGCCAGGTGTTCCACCTGACAGGGATGTTGAATTCGTAATAGATCTCATTCCAGGAACCGTTCCGATTGCTAGAAGACCCTATAAGATGGCACCCTAGAACTAGCCGAGCTTAAGAAACAACTCGATGAGTCCTTGAAAAAGGGTTTCATCCGCCCTAGTTCATCTCCGTGGGCTTGCCCCGTCCTATTCGTCAAGAAGAAGGATGGTACGGACCGGATGGTTGTAGATTACCGACCTGTCAATTTGGTCACAATCAAAAACAAATATCCGCTTCCCAGGATCAACGACCTGTATGATCAGCTCGCTGGATCCTCAGTCTTCTCCAAGATGGATTTGAGGTTGGGCTACCATGAAATCAAAATCAGAAACGGGGACATTCCTAAAACGGCCTTTGTTACTCGTTATGGCCAATACGAGTACACCGTCATGTCCTTCGGTTTAACCAACGCTCCAGCCACCTTTTCTCGGTTAATGAACTCAATCTTCATGGAGTATTTGGATAAGTTCGTCGTAGTTTATCTCGATGATATACTCATCTACTCCAAGAACGAGGAAGAACATGCCGAACATCTAAGGCTAGTGTTGCAGAAACTTCGAGAGCATCGCCTTTATGCCAAATTTTCTAAATGTGAATTCTGGTTGCCAGAAGTGACCTATCTGGGTCATGTAATATCTGGTAAAGGTATTGCTGTTAACCCTGAGCGAGTTCAAGCCGTCCTTAATTGGACTCCACCTGAATCGGTCAAGCAAGTTCGGAGTTTTCTAGGCTTAGCGAGCTATTGCCGTCGCTTTGTCGAGAACTTCTCCAAAGTTGCTAAACCTCTAACCGAACTCCTCAAGAAAGATAAAAAGTTCGAATGGACTCCACAATGTGAGCACAGCTTTCAGGAACTGAAAAGACGCCTGACCTCTGCTCCCGTACTGGTACCGCCAGACTTCTCCAAGGACTTTGTTATCTACTGCGACGCCTCGCGACAAGGACTAGGTTGCATTCTTATGCAAGATCGACACGTAATTGCCTACGCTTCACGGCAATTGCACCCACATGAGGAGAATTATCCTACTCATGATCTAGAGCTTGCAGCCGTAGTCTATGCACTTAAGACCTGGCGACATTACCTCCTCGGTAATCGTTGCGAAATATTCACTGATCACCAAAGTCTGAAGTATATTTTCACCCAACCGGATTTGAATCTCAGGCAGAGACGTTGGGTTGAATTGATCACAGACTTCGACTTAGGAATAACCTACACCCCAGGGAAAGCCAACGTCATGGCTGATGCGCTAAGTCGTAAATCTTATTGTAACAACCTGATGTTACAACAAAGTCAACCGCTTCTCCATGAGGAATTTCGGAAGCTTAACCTTCACATTGTACCTCAAGGTTTTCTTTCCACCTTGGTAGCAAAACCTACTCTTACGGATCAAATCATCGCTGCCCAAAAGCGAGATAAGGGAATATCTAAAATCAAAGAGAACATTGCTAGCGGAGGTGCTAGTTGTTTCTCCACAAATGATCATGGTGTTGTGTACTTTGAGAACCGTCTAGTGGTTCCCAAGAACCAGCATCTACGGCAGCTGATCCTTAAGGAGGCTCATGAATCTCCTCTCACCATTCATCCCGGTAGTACTAAGATGTATCAGGACCTACGCCAGCGGTTCTGGTGGACTAGGATGAAAAGAGAAATTGCTCAGTATATTGCTAATTGCGACGTCTGTCGTCGTGTAAAAGCAGAGCATCAACGGCCTGCTGGCACCCTTCAACCCTTAGCTATTCCTGAATGGAAATGGGATAAAATTAGTATGGATTTCATTACCGGTTTTCCCAGGACCAAGAGAGGGAATAATGCTATTTTCGTCGTGGTCGATCGTCTTTCCAAAGTAGCCCATTTCCTACCTGTTCGTGAGAGTATAACCGCTAGTCAGCTGGCAGACTTGTACATCTCCCGAATAGTGTCTCTCCATGGTGTTCCTTGGAAATTAACTCGGATCGAGGAAGTCTTTTCACCTCTCGATTTTGGGAAAGTTTCCAAAATGCTATGGGAACCCGTCTCTCCTTTAGCACCGCTTTCCACCCTCAGTCGAGTGGTCAAGTGGAACGCGTCAACCAAATTCTAGAAGACATGCTTCGAGCCTCTGTTATCTCTTTCGGAATGGACTGGGAGAAGTGCCTTCCATTTGCCGAATTCGCCTACAACAACAGCTATCAATCTAGCTTGGGTAAAGCCCCTTTTGAAGTTCTCTATGGACGACGATGTCGAACACCCCTTAACTGGTCAGAGACCGGGGAAAGACAATTCTTTGGCCCGGACATGATTCAGGAAGCAGAAGATCAAGTTCGTATCGTTCGTGAAAAGTTGAAAACAGCCCAATCTCGTCAAAAGAGTCAATATGACCGAAAACATAGGGCTATGACTTTCGAGGTTGACGAGAAGGCTTATCTTCGGGTCACCCCTCTGAAGGGAACCCATCGTTTCGGTATCAAAGGCAAATTGGCTCCTCGTTACATTGGACCTTTTCGCATTCTCGCCAAACGAGGAGAAGTTGCCTACCAGTTGGAACTACCTCCGCACCTCTCCAGAGTTCACGATGTCTTCCACGTTTCTCAACTCAGGCGTTGCTTCTCGGATCCTATCCGTGAAGTGGACCACGAAACGCTTGATCTCCAAGATGATCTTACATATCGAGAGTACCCCATTCGCATCCTCGATCAAGCCGAACGTACCACGCGACGTCATAATATCAAGTTTCTCAAGGTTCAATGGTCGCACCATTCTGAGGATGAAGCATCTTGGGAAAGGGAGGATCGTCTTCGACTTGAGTATCCCGCCTTCTTCCCGGAGGAACCTAAATCTCGGGACGAGATTCTTTTGAGTGGGGGTGAGTTGTCACATCCTAGTTAGTCATGCATTAGAGTGTTGCATCATGTTTACTCTTCATCAGAAACTTGAAATGGGGATCTGTGAAACCCTCAGAATCATTTTGAAAATGACCCAAATAAAAATTTCTCCAAAAGGGTCCAAGAAAATGCTCATGTTGCTCTCTGAAAATATTGGGCAGAGATAAAAATCAAACCAATATTTTTAGTGGCTCATGGACATTTATTTTGGGCATTTGGAATTAATGCATAAATATTTGCATTGGAAATATATTAATTATATATATTAATATATGCCCAAATATTATGCCAATTATAAAAGAGCTCTGGAATAATATATATAGCTCCTGCAAAAATTGGCATAAGTTAAATAAATGATTTAATATATTATTTAAATCAAAACAAATGTCAGAAATTAAAAAAAACAGAAATTTATAACAGGAGGAGCTTACCTGGGCTCCTCCACTGTGCGGCCCAGCCAGCTGGCTGGCCCAGCCAGCAGCCGGCCCAGCCCACCTCCCTCCTCTGTCGTCTTCGTCCCGACAGAGGGAGGGGAGTGTGGCCGGCGCGCGCGCGCGCCACCGCGCCACGCCACCTGCTCGCCTGCTTGCCTGCCCTCCCCTCCTCGCTCGATGCCCTGGACGACGCCACGCCTCTCCCCCTGCTCTCTCTCACTCTCCCCCGGCTCTCCCTCCTCCCCTCGCTCTCTCTCTCACACGGCCGAACACCACCGTCGCCGCCGTTCGCCGTAGCAGCCATCTCCGGCCACCCCTCGCTCCCCCGACTAGCTCAGAAGCTCCGCCACAACCCCCTCTTCCTCCCCACCGCTCCACAGCTCCCCGGAAGCCCTGCATCGCCGCCACGTCGCCGTTCCCCTCTTCGGACTCCGACCATCGTCGCCGTCGAATTCGTCGTCTCCAACGCGTCCCGAGCCCGCTTCGACGCCCACTGCAACCGCGGTGAGCTACGCCACCGTTTCCCCCTCTTCTCCCCCTCGTTCCCCCACCGTAGCCTCCTCCCCCCACGGCCGAACCTCCGCCGTCGCCGAGCTCGCCGTCGACGCAGCTCCGGTGACCATTTGGTCACCCCGGCGAGTCCAACGAGTTCGCAAGACCCCGTAGAGCATCCCTAGCGCCTCGCTTCGCTCGACTTCGAGCTCCAACCCCGTTCCCGTGCACGATCGAACCCCGGCGGCCGCAGCCGAGCTCGCCGCCGTCGACTCCGGCCACCCCGACCCCAACGGACTCCGCCAAGAGCTGCGGGTTGTCCTCAGCTCCACTCCGGTGGTCTCCGCGGTCCGTTTGGTGGCCGAAATGACCAAAACCACTTCCGCCGCCGCGTCGGGCTCGCCGGCGACTAAACGCCGGCAGCCGACATTGACTTTGACCACGGGTGGGCCCTGGTTGACTCCCCTGAGTCAATGACAGGTGGGGCCCAGCCCTGTTAATTAAACAGGATTAGTTTTAATTAACTTTTAATTAAATTAATCACCCTGACATGCGGGACCCACTGTCAGGTTTGACCCAGACCTGTTCCGTTGACCTGCTGACGTCACACTGACGTCAGGCTGACGCAGTAATTGATTTTCTGGATTTAAATTAAATCAGGAAATTCCAGAATATTATTTAAACTTCAAAAATTCATAACTTTTATTCTGTAACTCCAATTTGGACAAATTATATATGAAAAATGATCAGAAAAATCCAATCTATCCATCTGTACTATTTTCATGCATGATCAAACAAGTTAAATTGATGTTTTAAGAAGAATAAGGAAAAGCACTTAAAGAGGCCATGTTTGAGTTTGAAATTTGAATCTTTGATTCAAATTTGTTCAAACCCTTCTGGTTTTAGTTGCATTAGCCCAACACACTCATATTGCCATGTTTCATGCATGCATCATATTGTTGCACATTGTTTGGTGATGCTTGTGTATCGATGTCCTCTGCGACAGGTTCTGTCTCCGAGGAGTACCGTGATTACCCTAACGAAGAATCATATCCGAGCATCGAACCATCAGGCAAGCAACCAACCATTTGATCATATCGATACAATCCCATGTTCTCGCTCCTGCTCTCTTTTACTGCATTAAGACAACGCGTTTCAAACTGCTGTGTGCTACGGTAGTTGAACCCATTTCCTCTGCATGACCTGTCATTGCCACAGTAACTAGATGAAACCCACTAGCATGTGTAGGAGTTGATTGAGCCATATGTATGTGTTGTTCCTACCTTGCTATGCCTGCTATGCTTAGAGTCGTGTCAGGTCTGGTTCATCTGGGTGATGGGCTAGAGTGAAATGATTATGTCGGTAATGAGAGTGGTGTGGTGAACACGATTTGGTAAAGGTATCGATGAGAGGCCATGTAGGAGTACATGGTGGGTTGTTTCATTGAAGCCGACCTTAAGCACTGAGATCTGTATGTGTGATTTAAGATACAGCTACTACCATGCATTGGGCCCTGAAATATGACCCCGCTCGACTTCTTATTCACCCTAGCTCTCTGTCCAGGAGTTGCAAGTAGTTTCTGGTGTTTGTAGCTACTGGAGGCCGTGGACAGCGCTGACCGTAGGGGTGGGCTGTGATGCGGTAGGTACGTGGCCGGGTGTACCGAATACCCGTTAGGTATCTCGGGAACCCTGTTCACATCGTTCGGGGCCGTATGGGAAACCTCGGCCGGACTCCCTGCGGATGGAACCTGAATAGGCGATAAACCTGGACTAGAGGCTTAAGTGTTTAGGTAGGTCGTGGTCTACACCCACGTCGGCTTTCGCTTGAAGTCTGCCGAGCACATGTCGTGTGCAGACGCTAAGTGGTGGAAACATGTATGAAGAAGTACACCCCTGCAGGGTTATCATAATCTATTCGAATAGCCGCGTCCGCGGTAAAGGACTACTTGGTTGCCTATACAGTTCATAGACAAGTAAATGGAAACTTCTAAAAGCCTCAAGATAAGTGTGAGTGCCGAGGATGGCTCTTCCGTAGGAAGACGGAGGTGGATCCTCGGTAGGGTATTGAAGTGGTGAGTAGTGGACTCGTGTGCGCAAAACATTTCAAGTTGGGGTATCGTAGGATAGCCTAGCCAAGAGTCAAAGCTGGCTTGCTGCAATAACTCCACCAACCCTTCTTGATACTATGCATGTATGTAGGGTCTGATGTAAGTCTTGCTGAGTACCTTTGTACTCATGTTGCTATAATCTACATTTTTACAGAAGACGCTGCAACCCCTTCTGATGGGTTCTATGTAGACGTTGACATCAACGAGTAGGCTAAAGACCCAGGTGGTGACCCTGAGCTTGTGATGGACCACGTAGTATAGCTAGGCTTTCCAAGCCTCTTTTATTTTACTAGTTGTCTGTACCCAGACAATGTACTTCCGCTGCTGGCTTGTATGACTGTATGACTTGTATGTTGGGTCGTGGGACCCGTACCTTTGTGAATGTTATGTATGGCTCCCTGAGCCTTAAATAAAGTACTTGTGTCATAGAGTCATGTTGTGATGCTTCGTTGTATTTGCACATATCGAGCATATTGTGTGTATGATTGAAATGCTTGGTATGTGTGGGATCTGACTATCTAGTTGTTTATCTTTAGTAGCCTCTCTTACCGGGAAATGTCTCCTAGTGTTACCGCTGAGCCATGGTAGCCTGCTACTGCTCTGGAACACTTAGGCTGGCCGGCATGTGTCCTTCTTCATTCCTGTGTCTGTCCCTTCGGGGAAATGTCACGCTTTGAGTACCGGAGTCCTGTTAGCCCGCTGCAGCCCGGTTTACCGGAGTCCTGCTAGCCCAGTGCTACAGCCCGGACCCACTTGCTGATGACCGACACGTTCGAAGCTGGGTCATGGATGCCTGTCCCTGTAAGTCTGTGCCACTTTGGGTTTACGACTAGCCATGTCAGCCCGGGCTCCTTATCATATGGATGCTAGCGACACTATCATATACGTGAGCCAAAAGGCGCAAACGGTCCCGGGAAAAAGGTAAGACGACACCCGTGGGGATACCGTGCGTGAGGCCGCAAAGTGATATGAGGTGTTACCAGCTAGATCGATGTGACATCGAGTCGGGGTCCTGACACGTGTGTTGAGATTGACCGATACAGGAAGTATGTAGCGTTTGTGCGGGGGGGGGGGGCTAAAAACAACATTTCAATGTACATAGTACGAGACTTAATATCGATGTTTCAATTCAGTGTACATTGTAAGATTTGAACCGAGGACCAGGCATACGGGTAATTATTTCGAATTCGTGCCATACTAAGTTTCGAAAAGTTGACATTGACTTAGTTTGTTGTGCTATTTTGTAGGTCATATGTTTGAATCCATCAAAAAGTTTTCTCACTACCATGGTGTTCATCATATACATATGAATTTGTATTAAAAAGTAGCATGGATACAGTGAAATGTGAAATCCACGTTAGAATTGGAGATCGCTACGTGACACACACTCTAATTCAAATAACTAACTACATGACACACACTCTAATTCAAATAACTAATTATGTGACACACACTCTAATCCACGTTAGCGTGGGTACCGTTTCGATTTTTTTCAAATAACTCCTCATTAATTAATTTATAGTACTCCCTCTGTTCACTTTTATAAGACCTTGAAGACATTCTAGACAGTGTGCAAAACAGTTCATTTTAAGTTGTCTGAAATGACTTACAAAAGTGAACGGATGGAGTATCTCGTTTCGAATGACTAATTATTGCAAGGAAAACACGGGCATGGTAATACATATAGATTCATTTGCAAATGAAAGAAGATTCGTTTGCATTCTCAAATGTAGGCGCACCAGGCAAACCAGGGTCGTGTCGGGGTCGACGCTGCTTCGGTGCCTTAAAGGCAACTGCCTTTGGGTCATTAACATGTGGGCCAGCCACCTGTTGGGCCCATATGTCATGGACACAAAGGCAGGTGCCTTAAGGCACCAAAGCATAGTCCTGTCGGGGCGGTCGCATGTGTCGGACGGACGCGTAGCACCCAGTCACCCACCCCCCCCCCAAACGACGACGACAATATAAGTTCACGCTTCCACGTTTCGGATTGAAATATCTGGTGGCCCCAATTCCAGCCCTGCATAATCTCTCTTCTCCATCGTCCCCTTCCGCGCCTAGATTGCTCAAATCCCTAATTCGCCGCCAACCCTCGAATCGCCCCTCGTCTCGTATCTTTCCCCACCGTTCCCCACCTCTATGCCGGACGACGACGACGACGAAGACGATGGCCCTTCACCACCGCACCGGAGCTACCTCATCTACGCCCTCGTCCACCGCACTGGGTGGTCTACTGACAACGTCGGCGCCGCAACCGACGTGCCTCACAGACATCGAGTTCCACCGCATCAGGTGCGCTTCACCGACGCTGTCTCCCAGCTCACCGGGGCTACGTCACCGAGCACATCGTCGCACCTGTAACGCCCTCGATGCGGCTATATCTCCTACGTGTCGAAGCACGACTTAGAGGCATAACCGCAACAATGTCGCAAGTAAGGGAATCTTCACAACATCCCATGTAATACATAATAAGGGGAAAGGTAACATAGTTGGCTTACACTCGCCATGTCAATCAAAGTACATAAATAGCATTACATAATCCAATCACTCATGGCCCGACTACGGTGCCAAAATAAAAGACCAACCCAACATGCCACACGGTCCCGATCGCCCCAACTGGGCACCACTATTGATTATCAGGGAAAGACACATAGTAACGGTGTGAATCTTCATCAAACTCCCACTTGAGCTCAAGTGCATCATCTGGAACGGAATCATCAGGCCCTGCATCTGGTGTAATAGTAATCGGTGAGCCACAGGGACTCAGCAATCTCGCACCGTCGCGATCAAGACTATTTAAGCTTATAGGAAAGGCAAGGTAAATATGTGGAGCTGCAGCAAGCGACTAGCATGTATGGTGGCTAACCTATTCGCAAAAGAGAGCGAGAAGAGAAGGCAAAGCGTGAACGAATAACTAGAGAACAACCTGCGGCAAGCGTTACTCCAACACCGTGTTCACTTCCCGGACTCTGCCGAGAAGAGACCATCACGGTAACTCACACGGTTGATTCATTTTAATTAAGTTAAGGTTTAAGTTATATACAACCGGACATTAACAAATTCCCATCTGCCCATAACCGCGGGAACGGCTTTCGAAAGTTCAAAACCCTACAGGGGAGTCCCAACTTAGCCCATGACAAGCTCTCACGGTCAACGAAGGAATATACCTTCTCCCGAGACATTCCGATCAGACTCGGTATCCCGGTTCTACAAGACACTTCGACAAGTTAAAACCAATCCAGCAACACCGCCCGAATGTGCCGACAAATCCCGATAGGAGCTGCACATATCTCATTCTCAGGGCACACTCAGATGAGCCAGACGTCGGGTAGGCCAGCCCAGGGTTGCCCCTGGTAGCCCCGGACGTCGCATGGTTGGACCAACACTCAGAGGAGCACTGGCCCGGGGGGGGGGGTTAAAATAAGATGACCCTCGGGCTCCGGAAACCCAAGGGAAAAAGAGGCTAGGTGGCAAAAGGTAAAACCAAGGTTGGGCATTGCTGGAAAAGCTTTATTCAAGGCGAACTATCAAGGGGTTCCCATTATCACCCAACCGCGTAAGGAACGCAAAATCCAGGAACATAACACTGATATGACGGAAACTAGGGCGGCAAGAGTGGAACAAAACACTAGGCGAGAGGCCGAGCCTTCCACCCTTTACCAAGTATATAGATGCATTAATATAACAATATAAAATAGTGATATCCCGACAAGTTAATAATGTTCCAACAAGGAACGGTCTCCAATCTTCACCTGCAACTAGCAACGCTATAAGAGGGGCTGAGCAAAAGCGGTAACATAGCCAATCAACGGTTTGCTAGGACATGGTGGGTTAGAGGTTTGACATGGAAATTTGGGAGGCATGATAAGCAAGTGGTAGGCATCGTAGCATAGGCATAGCAAAAGAGCGAGCATCTAGCAAAGCAAAGATAGAAGTGATTTCGAGGGTATGATCATCTTGCCTGCAAAGTTGTCAGAGTTGACTGGATACTCGAAAGCAAACTCAATGGGCTCCTCATTAGTGAACTCGTCTCCCAGCTCTATCCAAACAAGACAAACAAGCAAAAAGGACACAATCAACCACGTGCAAAGCTCAAACAACATGATGCAAACATGGTATGCTATGCGGGATGCGATATGTGATGCATATGCAAGATTTGACAAGAGATGAATGAACCTGGCCTCAACATGGAAATCCAAGTGTGCCACTGGAAAGGTGAGATGATTTCACTTGAAAACGATATAAAGAACGCTGGAATCGGAGGCACGGTTTGGAAATGGCAAGCAAAACAAATATGGCACCGGTCTACGATATACAGCAAGTGACCATCTAAATGCAACAAGATGAACATGCTACAGCACCCAAACATGGCAACAAAATACATGGCAGGGATCCCTTCATGATGCTTAACAAAAGATGAACACTGAGCTACGGCCAATTCATCCATTAGCAGGGTCAAACAAACATGGCAAAAATGCAATTGGTAAACAGATCTCAGACTTGGTGAAGTTAACACTTGTCTGGAATTTCAGATCAGGTAGCACACTTTGGAGCATGAAAACTATATTCTACATGAACTTAACGTGACAAAGCAAAGCATGGAATGGAGCTACTAAAAGAACTTAACAAAAGTCCCTTAGTGACCTTGAGCCAAAAGGGATCAGAAAATACAATTGCAAGCATGTGAACATGGCAAAAACATAATTAGATCACAGACTTGGTGAAAAACTGGAGCATGCAAAACAGACATCAAGTAGGCATGTTTATGAGCTTGATGCACTCACTACAGAGCACGGCATGATAATCTAAGCATGCACCCATCAAGAAAACACATAATACAAGCTAGACATGGCAAGAACAATAACATAGCATGCACGGATCAACTACAACATCCTCGGCAAAATCGCTAACAAGTAGACAATCTGCCCAGATTCACGAAATAGCAAAAGTAGAGCTCGATTGACTCAAGATAGGGTGCTCCATAATTGCAAACAAACACATGGTTGGATAGAGCACTACAAGATTAATAAAACATCCTTACTGATCATCCTCAAAAGAGGCACGGATCACTAGGAAACAACATGAACATATGGCATATTGATCAAAACAGTCCAAGGACTTAGTGGAATTGCTAAGTCCCTGAAATCAGCATTAACGAATGCACCACTTTGCAAGCTTGTGCTAGTCACCACACATCACAAAAATACATGGATGGCACCTTTGGATAGATGACAAAGCATATAACAAAACATATGTAGAGCTCAGGGGCATATCATGCACACAATAATCATGGCAAAAATGACAAATAGCTATTTGGAGCAGCAGATCTGACAATTATCTCAAATAGCACTCTTCCAACAGCATTTCGGTCATCAAGATGAAGTCAAATGAAAATTATACAATGAACTGAAATGATGTGCTCTCTGAGACGAACATTGTGATATGCTATATGCCCAAAACGGATCTACGGATGCAAAGTTACGGTGCGATGAACATGCCAATATAATCTGCAGACTTGGGGGAAAATTAGGTCAACCCTAAATTCCAGATCTGGATCCGGCACATGGATCGAGGTTCATCGGGGGACTCGCCGGAGTCCGTCGGGGAAGCGGTTGCCGGAGCTCGCCGGAGGAGGGGGAAGGGCTCGCCGGGCCCCGGGAGAGGACGGTGGCGTCCGCGGCGCGGGTCGACGATAGCCGCGGCGGCTTGGTGCAGCACTGGCCGGAGGAAGCGCCGGAGCTCGCCGGAGAACTGTGCGCGGCGACGGGGCACGCCGGAGATGGAGGCGAGGGCGCGGGGGCGACGCGTGACTCCCAGGCGGCGGGCGGCGGCCGATGGGCCTCGGGGGCCCGGGACGGGCTCCGCGGGCCGGCGGGATCCGCGGCGATGTGGGCACGGCAGTTCGGCGAATGGGGAAACGCCATGTGGCGCTGGCGGGCGGGTCGAACACGTCCGGCGCGCGGTGGGAGAAGGGGGTTAGGGTTTCACCGGGAATTTTGGAGGGGGGGTACTATATATAGGCATAGGAGGAGCTAGGAGAGTCCAAATGAGGTGCGGTTTTTGGCCACGCGATCGTGATCGAACGCTCTAGATGATGGAGAGGGTTTAGGTGGGTTTTGGGCCAAATTGGAAGGGTGTTGGGCTGCAACACACACGAGGCCTTTTCGGTCCCTCGATTAACCGTTGGAGCATCAAACGAAGTCCAAATGGTACGAAACTTGACAGGCGGTCTACCGGTAGTAAACCAAGGCCGCTTGGCAAGTCTCGGTCCAATCTGGAAATGTTTAGTCCCCACACACGAAATAAAGGTAGAAATGACCACCGGAGGAGAACGGAGCGCCGGAATGCAAAAAGACAACGGGGAAAATGCTCGGATGCATGAGACGAACACGTATGCAAATGCAATGCACATGATGACATGATAAGAGATGAATGAAAACAACAACAACACATGGAGACAAAAACCCGAACCTGAGAAAATAAAATAACTTAACGCCGGAAACGGCAAGAGTTGGAGTACATAATTGGTAAATCATATCCGGGGTGTTACGACACCTCTGCCCCCCGAGGCTGTTGGGGTTTCACCAACGGTCTCATCCACTGCATCGTAGCGCTCCGCTACCACTCAAGATCTGCATCTATGCACGGCAAGCCAGCGCATCACCCTCAATGGATCTGAAGTGACCCGCACTCTAGCTAGGCGAGCATGCCCAAACGTCGGCCCAAACTAGGTATCCACAAATCACTCCCTTGTGCACTATTCCGACGATGTTTGGATATCCTTTCACTGCTCTCTTAGCTTACACGCCTATGCAACTCTGACATTAACTCTTTTTTCTTCTGGAGATATCATCTGAAACAAGCAAATCCATATTTTAGCGAAGCATGACGGTGCTACGGGATCTGGTACACATCCTGCGCACCCATATAACCTTGTAAGTATCTGTCCTCCGGTACAACATCAAGGTCGATTCCTCTTACTTGATCAACCATTCACTATGTCAAAAATGCAGAGGGGGATGCAAGGAGCACAAGGCCTGCACATCCAAGCAAGTGGTAACATGGACTTGTACATGGAACATCCCAAGCACAAGCAGAGCTGCAGTGAGCCTGTACAACGAGCTAGCGTAAGTCCCTGCATTTCATTTAATACGTACTGGTATTCGTGTATGATTTGTGTGCAGTGGCTGATCCACGAATTCAAGTTACCAGGGGCGAACATTTAACTTAAAAAATACAAAGTCACTTGCACTCCGGAAATCAACATAACTTGAGAAATGTGAAGCTACATGCACTTTGAAAACCAGCTAATGATCCAAAGTAGTTCAGATTATAAACACTAAATGATGCAAGCACCAAAAAACACAAAATGCAACATGGTGTACAAGGACTACAAACATGGTCTGTACCTGCTTGAATTATTCGTTCTTTGGCTGAAAATATAGAAGTGTAATTGCACGTATAACCAGTGCGCAAACTGCATATCAATATATCTATCCTGCACAAGTATGCCAATAGTTTCAAACAACAGATTAGAAAAGTATTTATGCTATGTTGTCATGATACAGGGACTTTCTGGTAGATGGCCTCGACGTTTCCTCAAGCTATGAAAATGCACTATAATTTTATTGTCATCAATGCCTGCAAATCTCTGTATCTCTCAACATAGTAGATCATCATTAGACACTAAATCCTTCAATGAGCTTAGAAAATGCTTGCATTAGATCCCTCATTAGACACTATATGTTCATCACCAGGAGCATGTAAAATGTTTGCATCAAATCCTTTATTAGCAGTCCGCTCATTAGACACTTCAGGCTCAAGAACAACATGAGGTTGTATGTTTTCACCGGAAACTTGATTAGATACGTCAGATTCAGTCAGTTCAGTATTTATTGGGGGAGTTATAAAATAAGTAGAAATTGGTTTCATTTTCTCATAGATTCCCTACATACAAGCAATTTTACAACACCGTCGGGTTTAACTATTGGCAAGAAATTTAAGAGTTGAATTAGATATAATTAGGGATGTGATGTACCTGCTCGTTGCACATGCTACTCTTGCAAGCGGCGACTGTCCATTTGCGCAAGCTCGATGCCATGCCCGTGCTGCCGCCGCTGCCTACCACGCAGGCTACACCCAGGGTTGGATCTTCATATTCTTGTCCTTCCGTTCGCTTGAAGCCCGGCGACTGCCCTCCAACGAGGGCGCGAGGAAGTGCTGTGTCGGTCTGTCCAGCGGCGGATAGGTTAGGAGCGAACCAGACTGGAGGCTGGAGCGAATGAATTGGGATTTTTACTACTGTCGATCGATATGGGAGGCGCTCGTTTGAGCCGCGAGCCTGCTATAGGGCCCGCCTTGCACTTATGTTATTGGCCCATCCAAATTGAAACATTTGTCTTCATTTTTTACATTGCCTGCTCGTGCGTTGGGACGAACAAAACTAGCATGGGCCAACCTGGATGACTCAAACTAGGTGCACACTTTCCAGCCACTTGAGGCGGCCGCCCATACTAGCCCCTATGGTGGCGTCGCCCCTTTTTGCGTGTATGATTGGATAGTGAAAAATATTCCAGTGGCGCTTTTGATTTACCCACAGAATGGTTGAATTGCTTGTTTCTATGAACTGAGTTCGCCAATAATGTGAAGGATGCCAGTCTTTTCATCCTATTGTAGATAGCTTAGATCTCGATATGCCAAAAGTAATCGCATGAAATATACAGTAAAAGCCAGTGTGATGTGTTTGGCTACAACTAGTCTGACTACACGTCCTCATATAACATATCAAGGACGCACCATCTTACCAGATTAACCATTCAACTTACCCATGCAGTGTGGGAAGAAAGAAGTATTGGGACCGTGTATCCAAGCAATTGATGCCATGGACTCCTTCGTACAACCTTGTAAGCGAAAAATAAGTTGCATTGTGCCTGTACAAAGAACTAGCGTAAGTTCAGTTACCTACTTCTCAGAATTTTAGTTAGCCACTTATTGCATAATTGTTCAATTATGTTGCTTGGCTTAATTTAGTTTGCTACTGATTACATAATGGCACAGCCTGTTAATCATATTGTAGACTGCGCCTATCTATGTGTTTGATACTTACTATTAAGAATTACGTGTTTGCCTTAACTTAAATATCTACTTATTTGTTTAACTGCTTTGCTACTACAACAACGTGTTACAATGATGTTAATAACTACTTTTCAGCATCCAATTGAAACTCTTTAATTCCTTGTTTGTTTAACTAGTTTGCTGTTATAACTCCCAGTTGAGATATTTTGCTAACTTCAACTTTTCTAAATCCAATCGGAACTTTAATGGAAAAATAGGTTAGCCCAAGATCAAAGAGCGAGGTCCCCATGGACGTTGCATCATCCCATAGCAGTGGCACCGGCCCAATCATGCATTATGAATTGCCAACTACTGATGCTCTAGAGGCTAAACTAGTGGTAGAAAGAGATTCTGCTTCTGCACTTAGAGATGAAGTTGACATGTTGAGGAAGCAAACATCACAATCACAAGCAGTACTCAAGACAACCATACTATACTATTACATACTTATGTTGATGATTCAGATAGGGGGGCTGAAGGCAGAAGTGGTTCCATCTAGGTAGTGATGGGCCTGGGTTCCCGACACCCCCCTGATGGTTACTTTGTGGCAGAGCGACAGGGCAGGTTGCGACCACCTAGGAGACAAGTGGGCCTAGTCCTTGGTCGGCGTCCACAGATACTTTTAATAACACGCTTAACGAGATCTAGATATTTGATCTGAGTCTGGCCACTGGCCTATATGCACTAACGAACTACGCGGGAACAGTTATTGGCACTCGACATCGTGGTATCAGCTGAAGCCTTCTTGACATCAGTGACTGAGTGGCGCGCGCCTGGTTGGACCGCTTAACGCAACTTCCTTTATAATGGAGGTTGCTAGGTCTGCTCACCAGCCGCGTATGCAACGTGTAGGTGTGCAATGGGCGATGAGCCCTGAACCCTGCGCACATAGGATTTAGACCGGCGTGCTGAACTCTCTGTTGTGCCTAGGTAGAGCTGAGACGTGTTGATCTTCGAGGCTGGACATGACCCAGAAAGTATGCCCGACCAGAGGGATCAAGCATATTGGGTAATGTGGTGCACCCCTGCAGGGAAGTTTATCTATTCGAATAGCTGTGTCCGTCGGTAAAAGGACAACCCAGAGTTGTATTCTGACCTTATGACAACTAGAACCGGATACTTAATAGAACACACCCTTTCAAGTGCCAGATACAACCCGGTGATCGCTCCCTCACAGGGCGACGAGGAGAGGATCATCGGGTAGGTTTATACTATACGACGATACTTGGTGAACTTACCAACTACTCTCTTCTATATGCTTCAAGATGGAGGCTGCCAGAAGCGTAGTCTTCATTAGGACTAGCTATCCCCCTCTTATTGTGGCATTCTGCAGTTTAGTCCACAGATACTACCCATTTCATTGATACCATTGCATATGTAGTGTAGATCCTTGCTTGCGAGTACTTTGGATGAGTACTCATGGTTGCTTTGCTTCCCCTTTCCGCCCTTTTCCTTTCTTCTCGGATGCCACAACTAGATGCTCGAGCCCCAGAGACAGATGTCACCTTTAATGAATCCTACTACACCGAGGGTGCCTACTACTATGTGCAGGCCGCCGACAACCAGAAATAGTTTAGGAGGATCCCAGGCAGGAGGTCTGCACCTCTTTCGATCCGTTTCCCAGTTTGTGCTAGCCATCTTATGGCACGTTGTTTAACCTTATGTCTGTACTTAGATATTGTTGCTTCTGCTGACTCGTCTGTGATCGAGAACTTGTATTCGAGCCCTCGGGGCCCCTTGCTTGTAATATGATGCTTGTACGACTTATTTGCTTTTAGAGTTGTGTTGTGGTATCTTCCCGTGAGGCCCTGATCTTTATCATACATGTTTGCGTGTATGATTAGTGTACGATTGAATCAGGGGCATCACAAGAAGATAGTAACTATCTACCGGCCTTCGAGGAGGATGTCAACATCGGCAACAAAGATTTCATCATGCCAGAGGAACCCCTCGAGCAAGAGCGCTTCAAGCGACAGCTCATCACCACTGCGAGGAGCCTAAAAAAGAAACAACATCAGCTTCAAGCCGAACCGGATACGCTCAATGATAGATGGACCAAGGTCCTGGCTGCCGAAGAACACAACTTCAAGTGCCCAACAAAGAGCTACCCGAAGCGCATGCTACTACCACAATTTTATGATGAGGCCCTTGAGCCAATACCGTCAAGATATAATCATGCTGACGAACCAGACCGACCACCATGTGGATGGGACAAAGCGGCTATTTATGCCGAACACCAACCCGCGCCACCTCGCCGTCGAGGCAGAGAGGTAGCGGCTCCGGGCTATACCTAGGACCTACGTTAGGACCTGGACAATAGAGCCGGTCAGACCAAATCAATCTACGGATCAAGGGGACGTGCTCCAACACAAGACGACGGCCATCAAGCTTGGTGTGATAAGCATAACCAAACTCGGGCCGAACACCGGACATGGATGTCATCTGAACTCCGTCGTGACGTTTCCCAATACAGAGGCGCGGCACACCCCTTGTGCTTTACCGATGAGGTAATGCAGCACCAATTTCTAGAAGGGTTTAAACCCGTAAACATTGAAGCTTACGATGGAACAAAACATCCCACTGTATGGATTGAAGATTTTTCTTCTCCATATCCACATGGCCCGCGGTGACGATCTCCACGCCATTAAATACCTCCACATAAAGCTAAAAGGACCACCATGGCACTGGTTGAATAGCCTCCCAGAGAACTCTATTGGCAACTGGGAGGACTTGGAGGATGCTTTTCAAGACACCTTCCAAGGTACTTATGTCCGGCCATTTGACGCTAATGACCTTAGTCACATAGTCCAGCAACCTGGAGAGTTAGCCCGGAAACTCTGGATCCAGTTCTTAATTAAAAAGAACCAAATCGTTGACTGTCTGGACGTGGAAGCCTTAGCGACCTTTAAACATAGCGTCCGTGATGAATGGCTTGCCCGACACCTCGGTCAGGAAAAGTGAGGACTATGGCAGCTCTTACTGCACTTATGACCCACTTCTGCACGGGCGAAGATAGCTGGTTGGCTCATAGAAGCAATAGTACCAGCGACCCTGGCACTTCTGAAGTCAGGGATGGCAACGGAAGGCCACGACGTAACAAAAAGAAGCATCGGAACAACAATGAAGAAACTAAAGATACAACGGTTAACGCCGGATTCAGTGGCTCTAAACCCGGTGAGCGGAAGAAGCCATTCAAAGGAAATAGATTTGGTCCATCTAATTTGGATAAGATACTAGACAAGCCATGCCAGATTCATGGCACCCCCGACAAGCCTGCCAACCACTCCAACAGAAACTGCTGGGTTTTTAAATAGGCTGGTAAGTTAAATACCGAACACAAGGGGAAAGGGCCTCAAAGCGAGGATCATGATGAGCCCCGTCCACCGAACACAGGGGGATAGAAGAAATTTCCCCCTGGGGTGAAAACAGTAAACACGATATATGTCACACATATCCCCAAGAGGGAGCGCAAGCGTGCACTAAGGGATGTCTACGCCATAGAGCGTGTCACCTCAAAATTCAACCCATGGTCGGCTTGTCCAATCACCTTCGATCGCAGGGACCATCCAACTAGTATCCTTCATGGAGGTTCGGCGGCCCTAGTACTTGACCCAATCATTGATGGATACCACCTCAATCAAGTCCTCATGGAAGGCGGCAACAGTCTTAACCTGATTTATCAAGACACTGTCCGTAAGATTGGTACTGACCCATCAAGAATCAAGCCCACTAACACTACCTTTAAAGGAGTGATTCCCAGCGTAGAGGCCCGCTGCACGGGCTCCTTAACATGGGAAGTAGTCTTCGGTTCACCAGATAACTTCCAAAGCGAAGACTTAATCTTCGACATTGTCCCTTTCCGCAGTGGTTATCACGCGCTGCTCGGACGAATTGCTTTCGCCCATTTCAAAGCAGTTCCACACTATGCTTACTTAGAGCTCAAAATGCCTAGACCGCGCGGCATTATCACAATCAATGGAAATATGGAGCACTCCCTCCATACTACGGAGCACACCGCGTCCCTTGCAGTCGAAGTACAGAACGACCTCATCAAGCCGAACAATTCATCGGTCATCAAGACCCAAACACTACCAAGCGAGTCCAGTCCACTCTGCAGAACCACAGCTCGGTGGATCCAGAGCTTGAATAGCAGTTTTTCCTCCGCCGACCGCCCCATAAAACCGAGGCTTATGTATCGCGTGTGCATAATTACGCAGTTAAAATACCATGGGCAGCGATAGAGGCACACTGCGGAAAAGGTCTATAGTGCGGCTTGACCCTATTAGGACCTTAACCTTTCTTCCTTCTTCCCTTTTTTCTTCCTCTCTCGTACTACAGGTTCATTAAAAATCTACCTGCCTTACGGTCGTGCAAGGGCCCTTTTTGAGGCATCCCTTTCGTATAGGCGACCATCGACTTCTCCTCTCAATGGATTTTCCACCAAGGAGAAACGGTGCAGAAGTGCGGCAGGGCACCACTGGGATCTTCAAGATTACCTTTTCTTTTAGGCCCTGTGTAAAACTTTCCCTTGTGTAAACTCTCGGCATATAAAATAGCCTTGATATTAATGGCATTATCTGCAATAGAACGTCTTGATGTACTATACAAGATATAAAGGAAGCAGTTGATCACCACTTTTGTTCGGTACTGATTTCTTTTTCTTTCATCTGTATTCCCTCCTTACTTCAGATTGCCACTCGTGCTTTAGTCCAGTCTTTAATACCGGGGGTTGTATGCGGCTCCACACGTCCTCTAGTATGACACCTATCGGGTACTCTTCGGCGTCCCGAATATTGCACTATATGCATCGGCTCCGGATCATGTCTTTGGTCTATAGTTGGGTTGCCCGTCTCCTATTCTTAGCACCCTACATTCCTCTCTTTCAGCTAAGGTCATAAAGGGAGAACTATTGTGCTTGTATTTCCGGTTCGTTCGGTCAAATACCTCAGTAGAGAAAGTCGAAGACTGACGGTCATGATAAGGCGAGAGCTGGTCAGTGATTCGGTGACTCAGTCCTATACTACATATCATTCGTGATTTATTTCGTGTTATACGAGGGGCTGGTCCTCATCCAGCCGCGTGGCAAAGGCACCGCAGTTCGGATTGCCATACAAGTACAAGGGGCAGCTATTCCGCTCCACTGTCAAACTCCTATGGCTAAGTGAAAGTGATAAAGCTGCATTGTCTGCCTAGTTCACCTCGCGTACACCTCCTTCATGGACCAAGACGTTGGATAAAGTGTGGTAACGCGCTCAGCCGAACACCCTTGTAGTATCTACATGGGGGCGGAAGCGGATGACTGGCAAACTTTCAGAATTATACGACTGCACAGGAGGAAAGTAACTTGAGATAAATAGCGCAAATATATTACAAACCTGGGTTCACAAAAACATAGTTTTTACAACCTGGATACATCTACTAAAAAATGACGTCCTTTGAGCATTGGCCATCTACTATTCGGGCACCCCCCAGGACGTCTTCAAAATATCTCTCCGACTTGCGGTGGTCCTTGCCTTCGGGCGGGCCTAGGGTCGCAACATCAGTGGCCTTCATCTTCACCCAATGCATCCTGACACGGGCGAAGGCCATCCGAGCAACCTCTATGCATGCTGAGCGCTTCACAGCTTCAACCTGAGGCACCGCATAGACGAGTCGTCTCACCAAACCGAAGTAGCTACTGGGAATTGATTCGGCTGGCCAAATACGGATTGCTAGATCCTTCATGGCCAAGCCGGTCATCCTATGCAGCTCCATCAGCTGCTTCATCTGGTCGTGCATCGGTGTCGGACGCTCCGGCGCAAGAAACTGCGACCAAAACAGCTTCTCGGTCGAGTTCCCCTCCTGGGCTCGGAAAAACTGCGCGGCATCAACGGCACTCCTCGGAAGATCCGCAAATGCATCTCGAGAACTCCATAGCCGTGTGAGTAACATATACCATTGACCTCCAAAATAAATCTGCAAAGGAAAGACCTTACCAGCCACTATTTGCTTCGCCAGACAGACCTCCTCACGAGCACTTTGGGACTCGACCCATGCCACCTTAGCATCTTAGAGAGCTTTGGCTAGTTCGGATGATTGGCACGAAGCCTTCTCCTCCAAACACTTGCATTTGAGGATGGCGTCCTTTAGCTCCTGTTCGACGTCGGCCAACTGAGCTTCGTGTTGACGATGGGCGGCCTGTTCGGTCTTCAACTCTACAGCCGCTTTATCGGCGACTGCCTTGTTTGCCTTCGCCTCTTGTTGGGCTTGGGTAAGGGCGCCTTTGAGGGTCTCGACCTCGGCTGCTCCAACTATGCGCATAAACAAAAGCAGTATGTGAGTTCATCTCTGAATATACACTATTGCTTATGATATACAACCAAAAACTCATAAACACGCACACTTTGCGTTTCATCGAACCGCTTGTTATTGCGGTCGATTTCGTAATCGGCCAACTTTAGTCCGATTAAGTTCGGCAACTTTGGCATCCTGGATGGTTGCTGACAAGTATGTTAGCTCTTCCGAATACTATGTGATCCTTTGTCTGGCTTGTCTCAAAACCAGGCAGAGTCTCAAGGGCTACTGTCTATGCACACGTGGATTCCTTTATAAAAAAGCATCTAGAGCATTATGTTGCATACCTCGAAGCCTGTCAATAGGCTGGTGAAAGCTTCATTCAGCCCGCTCTTGGTGTACTGAACCTTCTCTACCACCGCCACAACTAGGGAAAAGCCTAGTAGTAGCGCGGGAACCCATGCTACTGATACAGCACTACAACTAACCTGTAGCAGCAACACGTGTTGGCCCGCGCTACTGCTATACAAGCGTAGCAACAGCGAGCTGGAGAACAACGCGCTACTGCTAATAGCTCTGCTATGTATTAAGCTGCTCTACCGCTAACGACACACTATTGCTAACTTTACTAACCCCGCTACTGCTAATTTTATTAGTTTCTGATTTTTTTCTTTTGCATATTGGTTTTGTATTTAAACAGGCTTTATACAATAATCTTTAGCACATACAAATGTCATCATCATACACATACAAATGGTTGCGAGACCACAAATATAATCATAGCATATACAAATAGTCTCATCAAATCATGTCATCATCATAATCATCATCCAACATAAAGTGGTCTCTCGTCATCATCTCGAAAATAGTGATACAAGTCTCGAATACTTGCAACTACATCATCATACAACTAAACAATGATATACGCGAGAAGAGCTATCACTATGAGTGAGAGCAAAACTATGCAGTACATGAGGCGGCAGTTACGAGTCCTCTCTCGCGCTAGTGTGAACCTCAAGTAACTAGCTTCTGCTTCTTGTCTGCTTTTGAAGCCTTTATGGCTGGCGCCCGAGAACCCATCCACTTGCGCCTGACACTCAGGCCACTCGTTGTACACTCCCGGAACCTTCCCTTTGTACATGACATAGCACTTATTCTTCGCCATCAAGAATCTAGGTACCTATTAGAGATGCATCTTTGTGGCACCCCGGGTTAGAGAAACCGGTTTACCATGCATTGCCAGCCCAAAGACCATGTCTTCTGGCAACACATAACATCTTGGTACAGAAAACAACCACTTTATTGATGCTAGAGGATCAAAGTTTACATTACAACAGGTAGCGAGGCCAAGCGGCACACATAGTGCGGCTGAAAAATATGTACATTATTTAGTGAACATAAAGACCTCGATCATAACAACTACACAACAGCGGAACAACGTCGTAGCGGAAGCTCCATAGCACAGGGACACCGATGTGGACACAATCTAGACACAGACAACATTCCTCTCCAACAAGACTTTTCCTGAAAGTTGGCATGACATGCCAGGTCAGTACATTGAATGTACTTGCAAGCTCACAACAGACATAAACATAATGACAAACAATGTCATGATATTTAACCAATTATTAATAATGCAACAATATATTCAACATGATGTGATCATATCCTTCTGAGGAAAAATTCCTCTTACCAACGGTGATCACTTCTTGGATCACCACCATACCAACCTCAAAATCTTAACCATGAATATCTCGTGATTCTTCCAGCGATCACAATCTCGACCCATACTAGGTCTAAAACAGTGATCCATCCGGCGATCACAACCATGCCCAACACTTGGTCCTGTCCAACCCGATGGCCTTCCTTCCATCATCAATAGTGCAGAGTTCATAACTTAGTGTGCAAGTTTTATTAAATGTTGACCCATGGTGTGACCTACTTTAAAGCCTGTCCATAACCGTGGACTCGGCTATCGATACACTATGCAGAGGTAGCGCACTGTACCCACACCACGGAACCCATGGCCTCGTACTCCCATTCGGGTGGACCAACGACATTCCGACGAAACCACTTCATTTCCATGACACTCTCTCGGCCACTCTGACCCACCCCCAACTGGGCTAGTCCTAGGTGGCCCCGTGTCTACCAAAGACACAACGACCACCGTCGTGGCCAAAACTTCAATCACGGGGACCGTCCCTCACGGGGACCAGTACCAAAAATCTCAACAACGGGCACACAAGGTTATGTCTGCTTACCAGGCCAGGGTACCGCATGCCCATAACCTTCCCTAGTTGGAGGCACCGACCAGAGGCATGACAACGGACCGAATAAAGGCCTTCCCATACAGGCAAATGTGGTTGCACTGGGAAAAACTAGATTCAGTGGCACCATGACCCGGTCAATGATATATTCAAGTTGTATTATTATCAGGTTCAACTTAAATTGAAACTAACCGGTGTCATAGTATGCCATGAAGTGCAACAATAACATATGCATCACATATTAACGGAAAAGACTGAGTCAACTATATCCACACTAAGCATAACCATCAACAACTCTTGACACTCCTCTGGTCAAGATTAAACCTCACATTAAACATAATATTTTCTAACAAGTTTTATCATTTTCCTCATGCAAGAAAAATAACCTCAATTAATTACTTATATCCATAACCATATTATTTCTATTATAGCAAAAATTAATTCTAGTCTCTTTATCAACTTAGTTAGCTCTAAACTTTCTGTAACACAAGCATATTAACTTGAACAAGCACTTAACAGAATATTAATAACAAAACAATGACCTATATGCATGGATTAAATCATTCATTCAAGTAGGAAAATCACAACTATTGCAGTGGCACCATGAAAATGTTGCCGTGGCTTTCCTTAGTGCAGATGAGGTTCACAAACCTCCTGGAGATCCTCAAGACAAGCTTCACTGCTCTTAAAACAATTACAAACACAAAAAGAAATCATCAAGAGCCCTTCTGTAAATCACCATAAAATCTAGACAGCAAGGAAAAATCCCGTTTTTGGTGAGCTCCTAGATTTCTTTGCAAAGAACACAATGCAAAAAGAATCAATTCATTTGGACTTATGGTTGAAAAGTTATAGCTGTTTAAAGCTCTCTGGATAAATATGAATTTGAATTTAAATCAACAGACTGGAGGGGGAGTGACGTCGAAGGCATAAAACCTCGGGGCGCCACCACTCATACTGCTTCGTGCGTGTACTGAGTGGCTGACTAGCGGGCCCCGCTAGTCAGATGAGGGGTAGAGGGGAAACCAGACAGGGATGGTGCGGCTTCGCCGGAGCAAACACCGGCGATGAGGGCTCCTTGGCCAAAACTAGAGGGAGGGATCGAGAGAGGAGACTGAGGCGCACCTGCCCGTACCCGTAGAGTAGCTAGGGGTGGTCGGACGGCGTCGGAATCTTCCTCTCTAGCGGTGACAGGAAGTAGAGCTCGCCGGAGACGAAGACGACAACGAGCAGAGGCAACTCTAGGGGCTCTAACCGGGCAGAACGGCACCACCGCAGAGTGGTGGAGGTCCTGGAAGGGTTGCCCAGGCCTGGGAGGGGCCGGAGCTACGAGGACAACCCGAGGGGATCACTGGAGATCTCGAGCTCGGGGACGGTGGCCCACGGCCTGCCTGGCCGGGCTACGGTCCTCTACTAGGTTGTGGAGTGTGTGGGAGTGGTGTATGATGCTCGAGGAGGCTGGTGGATGGCTCTATTTATAGCTGAGCGTCGAGGGGGGTTCGGGCTCCGCCAGTGGACACCTGGACACGGCGCCCGGAGACGAGTGGCATCAGTGAGAGAGGGAGAAGGAGACGCAGCTCACGTGGGGACTGTGGGCGAATGGGGACGAGCACAGGGGCACTGGGGTGACGACGAGCATAGTGCACCCCGCACTGTTTCATTGGCCGGACCGTGCCCGTGCTCGCTGCGGCAAGCTCCGGCGTCGGCGAGTGCCAGGGAGAGTTAATGGGTCTAAGACGAAGATGGTGGCGAGGTTTGGCACGCTTAGGCAGGTGGGGAAGCGAGCACGCGATCAATAGAGGCTCGGGCGCGTCGCAGAGCGCGTCGGCCGCATGCCAGCATGCCTAGGCGAACGCGGTCACCGCGTGAACTCTGACCTGATTGAGGGAGTCCTGGACTAAGGGGTCCTCAGGCGTCCGTCCTGTTATCCATGGGCCGGAGTGATGGGCATTGAAGACATGAAGGCCGAAGACTGCACCGTGTCCGGATTGGACTCTACTTGGCGTGGAAGGCAAGCTTGGTGACCGAAGATTCCTTCTTATGTAACCGACTCCATGTAAACCCTAGATCCCCTCGGTGTCTATATAAACCGGAGGGGATTGTCCGGAAAGGACACCACATATACTCATTACCATATTCATAGGCTAGACTTCTAGGGTTTAGCCATTACGATCTCGTGGTAGATCAACTCTTCTAATACTCATATTCATCAAGATCAATCAAGCAGGAAGTAGGGTATTACCTGATGAAGCTATGTACCTAGGGTAGGGTCATGGACCTGTCCTACCTACCCTACCCAAGGACATCTCTAGAAGAAATCACCTTTCAATCGACTTGGAGGTGTTCTACTCGACAGACTCGAAGACACTCGACCAAGAAGCAATCACTCGACCAAGACCAAACCACTCGATGGCCAGGAGACCTGAAGCCACTCCGCACGCTAACGGTCGGTCAATAAATAGCTTTTATGGTCATCATAGCACTTTATTACTAGCGTTACCAGTAACGCCCCGCCTTAATGTACATTGAACCCTTGGTAACGTGGGCTGGCCGGGGTGCTGGCGCACTGTATATAAGCCACCCCCTCCTCCGAGACAAGGGTTCGCACCTCTGTAACTCATACTCACATAATCCAGTCGACCGCCTCCGGGCTCCGAGACGTAGGGCTATTTCTTCCTCCGAGAAGGGCCTGAACTCGTAAACCTTACGTGCTTACAACTTCCCCATAGCTAAGATCCTGCCTCTCCATACGTACCCCCCTACATTACTGTCAGACTTAGAACCACGACAGTTGGCGCCCACCTTGGGACTGGTATTTTAGCGTTTGTTGGAGAAGTTGTGACTTTTTTCCGACCCGGATCATCATGGTTTTCGGCTGAGTTTCGGTGGAGGGCCGCGAGATCCGTCTCGGCGTGCTCACGTTCATCATCGACGACTCTACTTGGCTCCGGGAGGCTCCGCTCGACATGGACGCACTCCCTGCTTGCGGGGCAACACACTTTAGCGTGTGCGTCCGCGGCGTTCTCCTGCGGCAACCGTGGACCCCCTACCGGTCGGCTCTTGTATCATCCTCCCTCCCTGTTTCCCGCTGGCGCAAGCACTCAGGTCGGTCGAGACTTCAGCAGTAGGTGAGGCACGCGGTGGCACGTCAGTCGGCCACCCCTCAAGTCACAGCGATCGAGCCCAATGAATCCCTCTACGGCCTGTTCGATCTGTCGACTGGCTCCGTAGAGACCGCATCCGAGTGCGACAGTAGCGATTCGGCGGCGGAGGTTCTGCTGGCCGATGGACCACCCAGTCCTCCCGGTTTTCCCTGCACCGACGGAGGCGCGGGTGGAGGCGACACGTCACATCCCCATGAGGAGTATCTTCCCGAGCCTCTCACGTCGCTGCAGAGAGAAGAACTTCGCCGCGGGAACATGGATGCACTGCACACTCCTATCATTGGAGAAATCCCCGAGGCTCGCGCCTTGGAGGACGCGCGCCTGGCAAACTTGGCCGAGCGCACTCAACTGGAAAACCTCCAGCGAGCACTCGATGAGCGTGCACGACAACGGGTTCCCGAATCCAGTCGACGTCAGCTCTTCCCGCCCCCGCAGGTATATCGAACTCCGATTCAGAATTTAGCAGCTGCGGCCCGAATAGCGGAGTCGATTCAGCCTTCCCAGTCAGAGGCTGGCGGAGGCTTGCTGCAGATCAGTGTGTTAGTCCGGGCAGCAGGAGATCAGAATTCCGCTGTTTCTCAATCGCGGAATAGGATTCACAGCAGATCCGTTGCCACGGACACAGTCCAGTCGTCTCACAGCCCGAGATCACCCCCGAGGGGTGAGGGACGTGCAGACCGGCGTGACCTGTATGGGGACCATGAGCAGTATGAACACCGAGTCGACCGTGACAGTCGACGTCGAGCACCGACGCCTCCCCCGAGGAGCGGGTCATATGTGCCTCGCCAGCAGGATGACAGGCGCCCTCATAGTGGCGGGCGAAGGATTCCAGTCGACCCCAGAGGGCCAGGTTTTGACGCGAGATCCATTCTCGTCCAAGGTTTGGTCGACAGGAACAGGGCTCACCGAGAAGGTCACGACAGAGATGCACCTACCAGCAGCAGAGTACATGTTTCGGGGACAGAGTGCTTTAGTAGAGCCATCAGGGCCGCTGTGATTCCTCCCAACTTCAGGTTGGCGACTGGAGTTAGTAAGTTCACTGGCGAGTCCAAGCCCGATACTTGGCTTGAAGATTACCAAGTGGCCGTCCAGATCGGTGGCGGTAATGATGAAGTGGCCATGAAGCACCTGCCTCTCATGTTGGAGGGCTCGGCCAGAGCGTGGCTGAACCAGTTAGCACCTAGCAGCATTTACACTTGGGTGGATCTCTCCCGAGTGTTCGTCACCACATTCGAAGGCACTTGCAAATGACCGGCAAGGCTGACGGAACTGCGGTCTTGTGTATAGAAGCCAAATGAAACTTTGAGGGATTACATCCAGAGGTGGATCACGTTACATCACTCGGTGGAGAATGTGCCTGACCACCAAGCAGTTTGTGCTTTCAAGGAGGGCACCAAGTATAGAGAACTGAGTTTGAAATTCGGTCGAACCGGAGAGATGTCCCTAAATCGGATGATGGAGATTGCCACCAAGTACGCTAATGGTGAATATGAGGATCGACTCCGGAGTGGCAAGCTGAAGTCAGTCGCCCAAGAAACCAGAGGAAATTCCACTTGGAAACAGAAGAGGAAAGCTGAGCCAACTGCTTTTAAAGGGAAAGTTTAAAGGGAAACCTAAAGGACCTTGGAACCCCAAAAAGGTTAAAGACCAGGACGGAAATGATGTGTTGGACTTGCCATATCTCGTCCACACGAAGAAAGATGAAGAGGGTAATTTCATTTACCCAAAACATACCACTCGACAGTGTCGACTCTTGATCCAGCAGTTCCAGGTCAAGCAACCCAAAGGTAAGCAAAAGGAGTCGGACAACGTCGAGGACAAAGAGGACAGTGACGACGGATACCCTCAAGTCAATTCAACCTTGATGATTTTTGCTGATGTTGAGAGCAAAATTCGACTGAAAGTCATCAACCGAGAGGTGAATATGGTTGCTCCGACGACACCAATTTATTTAAAATGGTCCCAGACTGCCATCACGTTCGACTAGTCCGATCACCCAACACATATTGCTACCCCTGGGAGGCAAGCTCTGGTGGTCGACCCAGTGGTTTAAGGCACTCGCATTGGACCATGTTCTTTGACGGTTCCAAGATGCTAAATGGTTCCAGAGCCGGAGTGGTGTTGGTCTCCCCCAGAGAAGATAAACTCAGATATGTTCTTCAAATCCACTTTGATGCCTCTAACAACGAGGCAGAGTACGAAGCACTTTTATATGGGTTGGGCATGGCCATTTCACTCGGCGTCCATCACCTCATGGTCTATGGCGACTCAGATTTGTTGGTCAATCAAGTGATGAAGGAATGGGACGTCAGAAGTCCAGCCATGACTGGTTATTGCAATGCAGTGAGAAAGCTGGAGAAGAAATTCGAGGGGTTAGAGCTTCATCACATACCCCGACTAAAAAATCAAGCAGCTGATGATCTAGCAAAAATAGGTTCCAAAAGAGAAGCCATTCCCAGCAATGTGTTTTTGGAGCACATCCACACATCGTCGGTCCAGGAGGATCCCTTCACCGAGGAGGCCCCGCAGCCAAAAAGTGGCACGGATCCGACTGAAGTTGAAGTTCCGGCTGTGGTCGACCTGATCATGGAAGTCTTGGTTATCACTCCCGTCTAGACAGAACCGTACATCGCGTACATCCTAAGGAAAGAACTCCCAAAAGACGAAGAAGTGGCTCGACAGATCGTCCGTCGATCCAAGGCCTTTACAGTCATAAAGGGATAGTTATATAGAGAAAGCGCGACTGGGGTCGGCCAGAAGTGTATTACACCAGAAGAAGGTCAGATGATCCTTAACGATATCCACTCGGGGACCTATGGTCATCATGTGTCCTCTCGGACCATTGTGGCTAAAGCATACCGAGCGGGGTTCTACTGGCCAAGAGCCAATGAGATGGCCAAAGATATAGTCGACAAATGTGAAGGATGTCAGTATTACTCCAATATGTCGCACAAGCCCGTGTCAGCCCCGAAAACCATTCCACTCGTCTGACCTTTCGCTGTTTGGGGGTTGGACATGGTTGGACCACTGAGAACAGGCAGGAGAGGCTTCACTCATGTGCTGGTAGCAGTCGACAAGTTCACCAAATGGATTGAAGCCAAGCCTATCAAGAATCTTGATGCTTGCACCACTATCAGTTTCATCAGAGAGTTGATATTCAGATATGGAGTTCCACACAGCATCATCACCGACAATGGGTCAAACTTCGATTCCGACAAATTCAGGGCCTTTTGCGCCTCTCAGGGGACTCGGGTTGACTATGCTTCGGTCGCTCACCCCTAGTCGAATGGGCAAGCAGAAAGGGCAAACAACCTAATTCTCAAAGGACTGAAACCCCGATTGATGCGCGATCTCAAGCACGCAGCAGGTGCATGGGTCGACGAGCTTCCATCAGTCCTTTGGAGATTGAGGACAACCACAAATAGATCGACCGGAGGAACCCCATTCTTTCTGGTCTATGGAGCTGAAGCAGTCTTACCGAGCGACCTGCTTCACAACGCTCCCAGACTTGAGCTCTACTCAAAAGATGAAGTAGAACAAGCCCGGCAGGACGCAGTCGACCTCCTAGAAGAAGAAAGAGAAATGGCCTTGATTCGATCGACCATCTATCAGCAAGACTTGCGTCGATTCCATGCCAGAAACGTAAAGAGCCGAGCCTTCAAGAAGGAGACTTAGTCCTCCAATTGGATCAGCAGAAACCACACAAGCTCGCTCCTACTTGGGAAGGCCCCTTCATAGTCACCAGAGTCCTCCACAATGGAGCATACCACCTTTACAATGTCGATCGCCAGATTGACGAGCCACGAGCATGGAATGGGGAGCTACTCCGCCCCTTTTATACTTGAATTCTCACTCGGATGAGATGTAATAAAAAAACTCCTGTAGTTTATTTACCAAAGATAAGAGCGTTATAATTTTCCAGTGATTATTATTATTTTTATTTGCGTAAGAAATCCCCCAGTGGGTGGCTTAGCTGCGAATCCGCTTCGCCTCAGTTTGTAAAAATAGTTTCCTAGCGAGTGGCGAGCCAGCCTCGCACTCGGAGGCTTAGCTGCGAATCCGTTTCGCCTAAGTTTGAAAAAATCCTACCGAGTGGAGAGCAATCCTCCCACTCGGGGGCTTAGCTGCAGTCCAGAACTCGCCTAAGTTCTATCACTTAGAGACTTAGCCGCAGTCCGGCACTCGCCTAAGATTGAAAAAATCCTACCGAGTGGAGAGCAATCCTCCCACTCGGGGGCTTAGCTGCAGTCCAGCACTCGCCTAAGTTCTCTCACTTAGAGACTTAGCCGCAGTCCGGCACTCGCCTAAGATTGAAAAAATCCTACCGAGTGGAGAGCAATCCTCCCACTCGGGGGCTTAGCTGCAGTCCAGAACTCGCCTAAGTTCTATCACTTAGAGACTTAGCCGCAGTCCGGCACTCGCCTAAGATTGAAAAAATCCTACCGAGTGGAGAGCAATCCTCCCACTCGGGGGCTTAGCTGCAGTCCAGCACTTGCCTAAGTTCTCTCACTTAGAGACTTAGCTGCAGTCCGGGACTCACCTAAGTTCGAAAACATTCTACCGAGTGGAGAGCAATCCTCCCACTCGGGGGCTTAGCTGCAGTCCAGTACTCGCGTAAGCTCTCTCACCTAGAGACTTAGATGCAGTCCGGCACTCGCCAAAGTTTGAAAAAATCCTACTGAGTGGAGAGCAATCCTCCCACTCGGGGGCATAGCTGCAGTCCAGCACTTGCCTAAGTTCTCTCACTTAGAGACTTAGCTGCAGTCCGGCACTCGCCTAAGTTTGAGAAAATCCTACTGAGTGAAGAGCAATCTTCCCACTCGGGGGCTTAGCTGCAGTCCAGCACTCGCCTAAGTTCTCTCACTTAGAGACTTAGATGCAGTCCGGCACTCGCCTAAGTTTGAAAAAATCCTACCGAGTGAAGAGCAATCCTCCCACTCGGGGGCTTAGCTGCAGTACAACACTCGCCTAAGGTCTCTGACTTAGAGACTTAGCTGCAGTCCGGCAGTCGCCTATGTTTGAAAAAATCCTACCGAGTGGAGAGCAATCCTCCCACTCGGGGGCTTAGCTGCAGTCCAGTACTCGCCTAAGCTCTCTCACTTAGAGACTTAGCTGTAGTCCGGCACTCGCCTTAGTTTCAAAAAATCCTACCGAGTGGAGAGCAATCCTCCCACTCGGAGGCTTAGCTGCAGTCCAGTACTCGCCTAAGCTCTCTCACTTAGAGACTTAGCTGCAGTCCGGCACTCGCCTAAGTTTGAAAAAATCCTACCGAGTGGAGAGCAATCCTCTCACTCGGGGGCTTAGCTGCAGTACAGTACTCGCCTAAGCTCTCTCACTTAGAGACTTAGCTGCAGTCCGACAGTCACCTAAGTACAAAACACATCTCAATCCTCAAGGACGCCGAGGGGCAGGTTGACCGCCACCTTCTCCTGGGGAGCTTCGCCACAAATACAATGCGCGATTCATCCCGCTCTACAGCAACGAAGTGCAGGTCGACCGCCACCTTCTCCTAGGGAGCTTCGCCACAAATACAATGCGCGATTCATCCCGCTCTACAGCAACGAAGTGCGGGTTGACTGCCACCTTCTCCTGGAGAGCTTCGCCACAAATATAATGCGTGATTCATCCCGCTCTACAGCAACGAAGTGCGGGTCGACCGCCACCTTCTCCTGGAGAGCTTCGCCACAAATACAATACGCGTTCCGTCCCACTCTGCAGTGGAAACTGTGGGTCGACCGCCATCTTCCCCTGGGGAGCTTCGCCACAAATACAAGACATGTGTCGACTGCTTGCCTCTCCTTCGGAGTTGCGCTACGAATACAAAACTTGTCTCGAATGAAGAATGGTTTCACTCAGCAGGAGATTCATAAAGATATTCAACGATAAACCAAGTTCAGGTAAATTCCAAAGGTTCCAGATCGCAGATCGAAGTACTCGGGCATGCAGCCCTAAAAAGTTTAACGGTTACAAAAACCACTCGGCATTCCGAGGAAAATTTAAGGTGGGACATAAGAGTTTGTTCACTCCACGGGAGGAGGACTGGCAGGCTCGACGGATTCATCCAGGTCGACGCCGTCGGCTATCCGAGTGGCTGCAGCGATGAAAGTCTCCATAAAGTTGTGAAAGTCATGTTTCTGGGTGTTGGCGACCTTGATTGCTGCCAGTTTGTCTTGTCGCACCTCCTTGTAGTGGACATGAAGCAAAGACAGAGCCACATCAGCGCCACACCAAGCAGAAGACTTCTTCCACTCCAGCACTTGGTCAGGGATTCTGTTAAGACGAGCCATTAGAGACTCAAGATCGTTTTGGAATGTGGCCTCTGGCCAAAGTGCCGGGTTGATCCGTGACATGGCGACCTTCAGTCGAGCCAAGTAATCCACCGCACTGTCGATGCGAGATTCCAGACGGAGCAGATTCATGGAAGCTTCATCTTTCACGGGAGAGTTGATTGGATCCAAACCTGGTTCGGTCCGCCCGGCCTCCTCTTCAAAGTTCTGGCAAAACTCTGAATTCACGATCCAAGGATAAGTCAGTTTTCGTACACAGAGTCCACAAAAAAATCAGTCGGAACAAAATGTGCACCTTCAAGCTTGATGAACAACTTCTTGGCAAAACTTCTCAGATAGCTCTCCAGATCATCCCTCATGCGGGCAACACTTTCCATTTTCTCACCCTGGTCAAGGTACGACTTCTTCCAGCGCGAGCACTCCCTGTTGGAGTCATTCAGAGCGGTCTTCAGCCTGGTGTTCTCTTCTTCCAACTGGCCGACCGAAGCCAACTTCTGTTCGGCCAGAGCGGTCCGGTCGTCGGCCTCCTTACGAGCAGCAGCCAAATCCTCATCCCTCTTCGCCAGAGCTTCTCTCAGTTTTTCTGCAAAAAAGTAACGATTGACTCAGAAATAGCAGAAGGGTACTCGAGCCTAAAACTGAGCAGTCGTCAAACTTGTCTTACCAGCGACGCCGTCTCTGACCTTTTGCAGCTCCGTCCTGGCCAGCTCCAAGTCAAGGTTCAGTTGAATTTGTTGCTTCTCCAAGTCAGCAAAGCGAGCTCCAAGATCACAAGATTTCTGAAATCAAAGGGGAGAAGTTATTTTACAGCAAAAAACAACAAAGGCAATAAATACTAAGACTACAGTCGACTGCCAGCAGTCCACCATAGTCTCGGGGACTACACCAAGTGGGTGCACTTGGCGTGCCCCCACCGGTTCTGATCCCACTCGACCGACCAGCCGAAGTCGAGTCCAAAAAAAACAGGCAGGAAGAGAGAAAGTAGAACTAAGACTACAGTCGACTGCCAGCAGTCCACCGTAGTCTCAAGGACTACACCCAGTGGGTCCACTCAGCGTGTCCTCACCGGTTCTGATCCCACTCGACCAGACCGAGTGGAAAAGACAAACTATACATTCGACAAAATACAAAGACTATAGTCGACTGCCAGCAGTCCACCGTAGTCTCGGGGACTACACCTAGTGGGTGCACTAAGCGTGCCCCCACTAGTCCAAAAATTCAATCGACGCACCTAGTGGGTGTATAGATGTAAAGATTTTCGGAAAGAATCATCAGGTAGCATATCCTAACAGAACAAGCGGCGACCAACTAACCTGAACGTTGCTCTGGAGAGCTGAGCTGGCATCATAGGCGGCTTGGCTGGTGTCCCGCATCGTCTTCATCTTCTCCATCATAATCCCCGCCTGGCATATGGCTTCCCTAGCAGCATTCACCTCGTCCTCTGGGACATGATGGGTCGCAAAAACTGAAGGCGGGTCGACAGGGGCCTAAGCAGTCGACGAAGAAGGCAAGGCACTCGACAGCGGCTCAGTGAAGGTAACAGAACCCTGATTGATGTCGCCAGTGTCCTGAACAACTGGTTCCGCCCTCGGCATCGTCTGTAGCGCCTCGCTTGCAGGAGCTCGCCTATTCTTCCTCGTCAAAGGCCTCTCGGGATCTTCTTCATCATCAGGTAGGTCAATAATGTTGGGTGCTATACAAAGTTCAATTGCCAAGATCACGTCACCCAATGATGCACGTTGCAGTTGAATCGACCGAATAAAGATAGTATGGCAGAAATCATACCCGGATCCAGCCCCTCGGCAGGCCAGACCGCGAGGAAGATCCGCCCCAGCTGGTCGTCTTCCCCTTCGACCTTGCCGTCGCCTTCTTGGCCCGCTCTAGAGCCGCTGTCTTCTCCCTCGAGACGCGTGCGGTGCGGTGGCGCTAGGGCAAGAGCGAGCGCAGCAGAGGGGCGTGAGGGAGAGAAGAGGTAATGAGGTGCACTGCTCGGGAGACTCCAGTCCGACGCTTTGTATCAGGCCGCTCCCGAGTGGCTGACGGGTAGGCCCAGGTGGCTCTGTGAAATCCTGTAATGCCCGCACGCACGATACATGGCGAAAAAGATGGCACGGGGATCGAGGCGGCTCCGCTCTATCCCATCCGATTACTACGGCCTCCCCCGTCCCGCGCGCTTCCCCAAAATTCGGATCCCACGAAATCTGCACGCAGCAAGCAACTTATCAGACCAAAGATCTCCTCCACACCATCACTCGGAGCCTTACAAGTAAAGAAACCCACTCGACGAGGAATTAAGAATGGATCAAGGTGACTGGAAAGGAAGTTGCTGCCATCACTCAGGCCCATTGATCTGAAACTAGATATGCTCACGGCATGAAAAACGAGTCGGAGAAGTTCTCAACTCCTTCCCCACTCAAACCTCGATCCATTCGGGGGCTAATGATGAAGCTATGTACCTAGGGTAGGGTCATGGACCTGTCCTACCTACCCTACCCAAGGACATCTCTAGAATAAATCACCTTTCAATCGACTTGGAGGTGTTCTACTGGACAGACTCGAAGACACTCGACCAAGAAGCAATCACTTGACCAAGACCAAACCACTCGACGGCAAGGAGACCTGAAGTCACTCCGCACGCTAACGGTCGGTCATTAAATAGCTTTTATGGTCATCATAGCACTTTATTACTAGCGTTACCAGTAATGCCCCGCCTTAATGTACATTGAACCCTTGGTAATGTGGGTTGGTCGGGGTCCTGGCGCACTCTATATAAGCCACCCCCTCCTCCGAGACAAGGGTTCGCACCTCTATAACTCATACTCACATAATCTAGTCGACCGCCTCCGGGCTCCGAGACGTAGGGCTATTACTTCCACCGAGAAGGGCCTGAACTCGTAAACCTTGCGTGCTTACAACTTCCCCATACCTAAGATCCTGCCTATCCATACGTACCCCCCTACATTATTGTCAAACTTAGAACCACGACATTACCTCCATAGAGAGGGCCCGAACCTGGGTAAACATCGTGTCCCCCGTCTCCTGTTACCATCGATCCTAGACGCACAGTTCGGGACCCCCTACCTGAGATCCGCCGGTTTTGACACCGACATTGGTGCTTTCAGTGAGAGTTCTACTGTGCCGTTGATGAAAGGCTCGATGGCTCGCCTTGTCATTAAAGACAACATTACTGCAGGGGTAGTTTTGGCCTCAGGCCAAACCCTCTGGCTAGGTGACTTTACTATGATCGCCCGTTCAGTCGCAGAGCCGACGATGACCTCTCGGGCCATTGAAAATCCCCTTCGCATCAACTCCGAGCACACCAAGCAGATGGATCCGGTTGAGTTTTCGTCCTTAAACGATTTTGTCAGATTTCGGGTTCCGGTAGGCCCTTGAGGTTCGAACACTGGTGTGCACGCGGAGCTTTCGTCTCCTACCTACCTGCACCCCTCCGCCTTGCTGGGATCTAAACTAAGGAAAGAACAACACAAGAGACATAGGGTTTATACTGGTTCGGGCCACCGTTGTGGTGTAATACCCTACTCCAGTGTGTGGTGTGGTGGATTGCCTCTTGGGCTGATGATGATGAACAATACAAGGAAGAACAGCCTCGCAAGGGTCTGTTCTTGGCTGGGGCGATGAACTGCTGGGAGGAGCTCAGTCGCCCTTCTCTCTCTCTCTCTCTCTCTCTCTCTCTCTCTCTCTCTTTCTTTCTTTTTGCCCTCGGTCCTCTCTCTCTCTCTTTCTCCGTCCGTCCCCGGTGTCTAGCGGGTGGCTGGTCCTATTTATAGGGGCCCTGGTCCTCTTCCCAAATATCGAGCAGGAAGGGAGCCAACAATGGCGGGCTAATTTGAAGGGGACAGCTAGTACTACCTATCCTGACAAAAGTAGTCTTCGCCTGCGCAAAGCTCTGGTGATGACACCGTCTTAGGCTCCACGGTGACCTCCATCTCGTAGTCCTCCTGGTCTTGGTCTCGTTGCACCGAAATGGCAACCTTTGCCTGATGCCTCGGTACTCCGCGGCTGCGCTTGCCCCCCTTGCACCAAAGAGGGAAGGAGGACACTGTGCGGGCTGGCACCTGCCTGGCGCCCTCGGTCGTCATGGCTTGCGTCACGGGCACCTTGTGAGGTATCCCGCCTTGATCTCTCCGCCTCCTCTTGAGCCAGCCCGATGAGGCCGTGCCTGAGGAAGCTCCACGTCGACCGCCCCGCGAGGCTTGGCCCCTTGCGAGGGTCTTGGGTTTGTGTTGGTGAAGATGGGCCGCGCTGGGCCCCCTTTTGAGCCACGCTGTAGGCAGGCAAGTCTGGGGACCCCCGTTCCCAGAACGCCAACAGTAGCCCCCGGGCCCAAGGCGCGCCCAAACTTGGCCGTGCAGGGAGGCGGAAGGGCAAGAGCGAAGCACCGCGGGCCCTAACAGTCTGTGGCCTTGGGCGCCGCATGGCGGTTGATTGGACTTGGGCGCCTCCACTTCCCCATGGCGCCTTGGCAACTGCACGGATTGGACAAGTCCCTGCATGCAAAGTGGGTCATGATTACCTACGATCGTGGAGGTAGGCGGTTGGCCTCCGTCGGCCATAAGTACGGAACAGCGTGCGCCTTCCAGTCCATCCCTCCTTGCTTCTCCTTCTTCCCGATCCTTGCTCCGTCTTGCTGCGATGGCTCCGATTCGCCGGTTCTCGACGGCAGAGAAGGGAAAGGCTCCCCGAGAGGAACCAGACCCACTCCCGCCGAAGAAACGGCTCGCCCCCCGTGGCTCGGACGAGGGGGCCCTTCAGGTGGTGTCGAGGCCTTTGTGCGAGCGGGCACCGCCGGGGTTCCCGCTTCCATTCTACGCCCATGTCGAGGGCCTTGAAGGAGCTGATGCTGACCGCCACGGGCGGCGCCGCCGTCGGCGCCGGCGGGTCAGGAAGGTGTGGGTCGTCCCCCCTGGGGTCCACACCGAGGGCTCCTCCCGAGAGTTCGTGCTTCACGTCGCCATTCCTCTTCAGTCTTGGATCTGCCTTCCTCCCTTCTTCGCCTCCATCATCCCGCAGGGGGAGCCCCTGGAGCTCTGGCTGCAGCACACCGGCTGCAGCACCCTCGCGACCGAGGCAGAGGTCGCGGTCGTTGCCCTGGGCGAGGTCTACATGACTCGGGGCTGGAGAGAGATTGCTCGGGTTTGCAGGGTAAGGGGCGTCTTCGCGGTCCACCTGGATTACGATGGTGCTTCGGTGATGCTCTTCAAGGTCTTCGATGCGAGCGGGCGCTGGGTGGAGTGCTGCCCTGGGGAAGGTGGCCAGGACCCTGCCGCGACGAGGACTGGGCCCGCCAACCGCTCCCTTGGCGGCTCCTCAGGTGGTGGAGGCGTCGGAGGTTCCAGCGACTCCGGCGAGCTCTTCGCGACGCCGGAGACGAGCGACGATAGCTACGAGCCCCTGAGCCAGCGCCTCTCCTGGAGCAGGGCGGGCTCGTCAGGCCGCCGTCGACCCTGATCTGGATGGGGTTGGTGTCGGTGCGTGACGGCCCACTGTTGATGATGGCGTCTTTTGCTGGGACGCGTGTAGTTTGTGTCCCTTTAGGATCTGTTCCCTGTGAGGAATCAAAAACGCGTCCCGTGGGGGCTTGTAAGGTGCCTGTGATCCTGTTTTGTTAATATAACCCATGTCGTAGAAATGTGCGAGTTGCTCATTCCGTCTTGGCTCAGTCCTCCCTTTCAAACCTCAGGAGGGCTTGGTGCTCTGCACCGACAGGTCCCAGTCCCAAGGCGGCTTCAGCCATCGCTGGTATGCCAGGTCGCGATGCCGTGGTCAAGGCCAGGAGGTGAGCGACCCGGAGTCCGGTAAGAGCCCCTGAGTCGCGATGCTCAGGAGGTCCCCTTTGGCGCCCAAGCAGCCATCATTTGGTGAGAAAGGAGAGTCGCGTCGCTAACACGGGATGGCATTAGGTGCGGGGATGGTGCCACGGTAGCTGGTGCTTCCGGGTGATGACTTATCTCGAGGATCAGGGGCCGCTCTTTGGTGTGTCGCCCGGTCCGTGCTTCGGCAGGCGCGGGGTTGCTCGGCGAGGTCCTCGCGTGTCTCTCCCATCTCGCCTTTGTTCCCCTTTCTATTCCATGCCCTCAGGTCCCGGCCGTCGAGCGGGTCTCAGCCGTCGCTGGTATGCCAGGTCGTGATGCCGTGGTCAAGGCCAGAGGGTGAGGGCTGGAGAGCCGGTAGGAGCCCTGAGTCGCGATGCTCAGGCACCCCCCCTTTAACGTGCAAGCGGTTCGCGTGGACGAGGGCGAAAGAGACACCGCAAGGGCCTTGCCTGACGCAGCTCCTTTAGGAGGTCCTGCAGGTCCACCATAGAAAAAACAAGGGGTTGCCATGACAATTGACAGTCAGCCGTTGGTTGCTTCCGAGGGGTAGTGAGGCACTGAAGGCTTGACGAGGTGACATTGTGCGGGGCTACCGCGGCAAGAGCTCAGCCATCCAGGTTTGTCGGCGTTGCAGGGACGGACCCATGCGCAAGCGTCGTGCTATTTGGGAGCAGCTCCGTTAGTTAGTGTCATCTGAGCAGGCAACTAGGTAAAACACATTAGCCGTGAAGGAGTGGGTTCGTTCAAATAGATGCTGGGAATACAGACATCACTGGGTCAGGCCCAAGCGACTTGGGGATCATGCACCCTGAGGGGCGCCCCCAACAAGGTAAGCTAACAACATGGAATAAAAAAGGGATACACGCCGCAGGGACGGACCACGCGGCCTGGGAATAATGCAGCCCTGGGGGGCGCTCCCAGTTGGAAGTAAAACTAGAAAGGTGTTACCCGATGATGTTGAGGACGTAGGAGCGTTGATGTAGCAAGCTCGGTGGGCTGCGGGAGCCGATCCTCACGAGCCCCCAGGCCCAGGGGCCTCGAGAGTCTCCGGAGGCGCTGGCGGCTCCTCGCGGGCCATCTCCATCCCTGCCAGGGCAGCGGAACGCCTAGCCTCTCGTGCCTCCGTGATGCCCCTCATGAGGCGCTGGTACGCGTCAGCCGCGCTCGGCAGGCGGTAAGGCATGCAGACGTAGCTGTGGGGTGGGCCTCCACAGCGCCCCACTCGCGAGGGCTAGAGGCGCTCCAGAGAGGCGACTCGGTTGAGCCCTGGTATGTCGATGCAGACGCGCATCCCACCATCCTCGCCTGGATGGGGAGCCACTTCTGGTAGGCGGCGGCCGCCTTTCATGACTCTTGTCTCCTGTAGCTCCTGAATGACCTTGCTGATGAACTCCTGAGGGTCTGGATGTCCTTGCCTTGCTCCTTCTTGAGGGAAACGTGCTTCGAAACATGCCTCCATGTGGTGCCCAAGCGCCTCTCTCGTGACCCTAGCTAGGTCGGTGGCCCTCCAGGTGAGAGCCCCCAAGCCCTACCTGAGGAGGGCGCTGGGCGCGCTTTCCTATGCGATGGAAGGAGGTTCCCCCTGGGCAGGCGCGGGCCCAGAGGGGCCTGCCTCCTGAGTGGTCGGGCCGGACAATGTCTTCTTCTTCTTAGGGGCGGTCTCGGGAGGCCTCCTGCTTCCACGATCTGGGTCTTCCATTGATGCGGCCTGAAAGGCTCGTTCCAGGGAACACACCGCGTCCTTCTCTTCACAGGGCACCGTGATGACTGCCACTTCCTGGCATCTTGAGGACGTTGTAGCCGTGGTGAGTTACGGCCATGAAGTTGGCCAGTGCTGGGTATCCAAGGATGGCGTTGTATGGCAGGCGAATGTGAGCGACGTCGAAGTCGATGAGCTCGGTGCGGTAGTTGTCGCGTGCCTCGAAGGTGACAGGGAGGCGGACCTGCCCAATCGGGACCGTGGAGCCGTCGGTGATACCGGAGAAAGGCTTGGTGGGCTGAAGCTGGCTATAGGGCACTTGGAGGTTGTTGAATGTTTCCACGGATAGGACGTTGAGCCCTGCCCCGCCATCGATGAGGGTCTTTGTGACCACCACGTTGCTGATGATTGGGGAAGAAAGCATCGGGAGGACTCCTGCTGTAGCCGCACACTTGAGCTGATCTGCCGAGCTGAACGTGATGGCGCATGCCGACCACCTGAGAGGGCGCGTGGCTTCGAGCCTGGGGAGGACTGCGTTCACTTCGCGGGCGAACTGCTTGAAGATGTGCTAAGAGGCTGGGGCTTGTGCCTCGCCCAAGATGCAGGTGATCGCGCGCGGGTTCTAGAAGCTCCCAGCCCCCTCGTCCTGGTGGCGGTCTTCGTTTCTTCTTGGCTGCGGCGGCAGCGGTGGGAGGCCTCTGTTGCCTTGTGGGCGATCCTCGCGAGGCTGATCCCTCCAGCCTCCCTCGCAAGGCGGGTCTTGCTAGCGATCCTCGCGAGGTTGGTCGCGCCACCCTTGGCATGGGCCATGGTCTTCCTAGCGTCCTGCGTTCCTTCCTCCTCCTCGGCCGTAGCCCCGGTCACTGCGGTCAGGGCGACGGCCGATCCTTCCTTCTCGCACGGCTCGGAGCTCTTGACATTCGTTGGTGTTGTGGGTGTGGAGGTTCGGGCTGATCTCTGCCTCGCTTGGTGTCTGGTTCTGCCACGAGCACAGTAGCCCCCTTGCGCTTCACATCCTTGGTCTTGGGCTTCTTCTCTTCTGGATCTGCGACAGGCAGCTCGAGGAGGGAGAGATGCCCTTCCTCGGCCCTGGCGCACTTGGTTGCCAGGTTGAACGGCTCCAAGGAGGTGCACAGGTCTTCATGCATCACCAGCTCCTCCTTCATCTTGACGTCGCGCACGCCGTCGGAGAAGGCCGAGATGATGGCCTCCTCGGTCACCATGGGAATCTTGAGGCGCGCGTTGTTGAAGCGCTGGATCTACTTCTGCAGGGTCTCCCTGGGCTGTTGGTTGATGCGGCGCATGTCGCTTACGGCGGGTGGCCTGTCGCGAGTGCCTTGGAAGTTGGCGATGAAGCGGGTGCGCATCTCGTCCTAGGAGGAAATTGTGCCTGGAGCCAGGTTCACGAGCCAGGTGCGGGCCCCGTCCTTGAGTGCCATGGGGAACCAGTTCGCCATGACCTTCTCGTCTCCATTGGCAGCTTCGATGCCCAGCTCGTAGAGCTGGAGGAACTCCGCAGGGTCAGCCGTGCCGTCGTAGCGAGGAGGCAAGTCTGGCTTGAACTTGCCGGGCCACGCGACGCTGCGTAGTTCGGCGGTGAAGGCGCGACAGCCTGCTGTGGCCACGGGAGGCCTTGGATGACGGGGAGCTTGGTCTTGCATGTCCCCACGCGCTGCAGCTGGGTGCAGCATGGGGTGTTGACGTGCTGGAGCAGGAACATGGTCGTGACGTGCTGGAGCAGGGAGCGCCCGGTCAGCTTCTTGCGGGCGAGGGACTTCTTGACAGCTCTGCTCTTGCTGCGCTGGCGCCTGCCGGAGCGGGGTGCGGTGCAGCGGAACGGACGATGCAGGAGAGCCCCCTACGACACGGACGAGCTCAGCGACGTGGTCGAGCCATTCTTCGTAGACGTCATCGACGGGGCGGTAGCGCAGGAGCTCGTTTGCCACGATGAGTGCAGCTCGAGCCTCCATGGGGACGCGGAGCGCGCGGGACGAAGAACCAGCTGGGGTGAGCGAGGGAGTTGCGGTGCGGCCGTCTTGCCGCACGGACGGATGCTGGGACGATGATTGCCACTCGTACCCCGCCGGGCTGGTGGCGGCGTTGACGGCAGGTGACGGGGAACGGCGTGGGCGCCCGCAGACAGGGGCCGTCTGGGCGACGCGGGAAGCGAGCCTGGCCCGGCGCTCGGCGCGGGCCCGACGAGCGTCAGACATGGGCGTGATGGCCGGAGGAGAATGGGGTGGTGGAAGACGAATCCCGGCGCACCCCTACCTGGCACACCAAATGTCGGATTTCGGGTTCCGGCAGACCCTTGAGGTTCGAACACTGGGGTGCGCGCGGAGCTTTGATCTCCTACATACCTGCACCCCTCCGCCTTGCTAGGATCTAAACTAAGGAAAGAACAACACAAGAGACACAGGGTTTATACTGGTTCGGGCCACCGTTGTGGTGTAATACCCTACTCCAGTGTGTGGTGTGGTGGATTGCCTCTTGGGCTAATGATGATGAACAATACAAGGAAGAACAGCCTCGCAACGGTCTGTTCTTGGCTGGGGCGATGAACTGCTGGGAGGAGCTCAGTCGCCCTTCTCTCTCTCTCTCTCTCTCTCTCTCTCTCTCTCTCTCTTTCTTTTTGCCCTCGGTCCTCTCTCTCTCTCTTTCTCCGTCCGTCCCCGGTGTCTAGCGGGTGGCTGGTCCTATTTATAGGGGCCCTGGTCCTCTTCCCAAGTCAAGCGGGAAGGGAGCCAACAATGGCGGGCTAATTTGAAGTGGGACAACTAGTACTAGCTATCCTGACAAAAGTAGTCTTCGCCTGCGCAAAGCTCTGGTGATGACGCCGTCTTGGTCTCCACGGTGACCTCCATCTCGTAGTCCTCCTGGTCTTGGTCTCATTGCACCGAAATGGCAACCTTTGCCTGATGCCTTGGTACTCCGCGGCTGCACTTGCCCCCCTTGCACCAAAGAGGGAAGGAGGACACTGCGCGGGCTGGCACCCGCCTGGCGCCCTCGGTCGTCATGGCTTGCGTCACGGCACCTCGTGAGGTACCCCTCCTTGATCTCGCCGCCTCCTCATGAGCCAGCCCGACGAGGCCGTGCCTGAGGAAGCTCCGCGTCGTCCGCCCCGCGAGTCTTTGCCCCTCGCGAGGGTCTTGGGTTTGTGTTGGTGAAGATGGGCCGCGCTGGGCCCCCTTTTGAGCCACGCCGCAGGCCGCAGGCAGGCAAGTTTGGGACCCCCGTTACCAGAACGCTGACAGAGCTCCTAGATCGCATCGCCGCTTTGGGAATAGTCACATATTACGATCAGATCGGGCCTAAAACCGATCAGGGAGAAACCGAAACTCCACCAGTCACCCACCAGATCGCGGCAGTCCTGGAGCAGGATGGCGAGTCTTATTCTATATTGAAGATGGACTATGTTGGGGTCGCCGTTCATGAAGAGTCGGATACTCACCCGCGAAAGGACGCAACCAGGCCTCCGAACATAGCGTCGGACGGCGGTTCCAAACAATCAGAAGATATTCCGGAACTCGGACTGTCTAGTCCGGAAGGTCGTCGGACTCCGGACAACCAATTAGGTCGGGGTTAAGATTTAATTCCACCCACCCACCCGGACATATAGGCTCTCATGAGCATAAAACAACAATATCAGGAGAAGGTCCACCACTTTTGGGCCAGAGTCCTCCTTGTCAAGGACAAGGTAAAAGATTGCCGTGACATGGACACAATATCAGCGTTCTGCAAAAGCTGTGCGGACGAAGGAATCCTCAATGCCATCAATCAACGCCGCATACTAAAATTTGCTGACTTAGCAACCATCGTACAAAAATACTGCGCGATGGAAAGCGTCTGGGAAACTCGGGCATGTCGCTGGGAACCACCAGCCCCAACCCAACTTCCCCTATAGGCGAAAAGGGCGTACCCTCGGGGCACACCCAGTCCAATAGTAAAAAAACACAAAGCCACTGTACGGCACGACACCGTTCTGGAAGGGTGGCTCGATGGCCCATGCAAAATACATACAAGAACAGATACCGTGGCAACCCACAGCCTTAGAGCATGTTGGATACTACGACAGGTAGCCAAGAGCGGTGAGGACATCCTTATCAAGGATGCCCCAGAACAACACCCCCCAAGAGGACGACGACCCAAGAGTATTGATAGTCTTCGAGACATTCGATTCAAATAACAATCGCAAAAGGGCACTTCGCGAGATCAACGAAGTCCGCCAAATCGCTCTAATAAACCCATGGAACGACACGGCTATAACATTCAACGTCAGTGACGAACCAAAGTATAGACTCACCAAGTAACACAACCTTTAGTCCTCGTTAGTCCTCAGCCCCATCGTGGATGGGTTTGGACTCACCAATGTCCTCATGGAAGGCGATCTCATTTATGAGGACACACTCCATAAAATGGAAATAGACTAGAGCCGCATCAAACAAAGTAACACAACCTTTCGGGGAATTATTCCTAGTAGGGAAGTGCGGTACACAGGCAAAATCACACTTGACGTGGTATTCGGATCGCGGGAGAACTATCGGTTCAAAGAAAAACCTTCCAAGTGGCCCCTTTCAGCAGCAGATATCACACCCTGTTGGGGCGGGATGCTTTTACACGCTTTCATATATCACGCTCAACTGAACCCAACAGTTGACGCCGCACTACGAGAATTCCTGCACAAAAAATGGGACATATTTGCCTGGCACCCTTCGGATATGCCAGGGATCCCACACAAGTTGGCCGAACATAGCATCAACATATTAATGGGATTTAAACTAGTCAAGCAAACACTTCGGCGCTTTTCCGAACCTAGGAAACAAGCCATGGGAGAGGACCTGGCCAAGCTCATCGAGGCCGGATTCATCAGAGAAATCAAGCATCCGGACTGGCTGGCAAACCTGGTAATGGTACCAAAGAAAGATAAATCCTGATGCCTATGTGTCGATTTCAAGGATCTCAACAAGGCTTGCCCTAAGGACCCCTTTCCCCTTCCCCGCATTGATCAAATCATTGACGCCAGCGCAGGAAACGACTCAGTATGTTTCCTCGATGCATACTCCAGATACCATCAAATCAAAATGAGGGAATCCGATCAAGCTGCAACAACATTTATTACCCCATACGGGCCATTCTGCTTCAATACCATGCCCTTTGGGCTCAAGAACGCCGACGCCACATATCAACGCATGATTCAAACATGCCTGGAGAAACAGATTGGCAAAATAGTAGAAGATTATGTTGATGATGTCATCATCAAAACCAGGCACGTGCAAACACTAATAGACGACTTACATCTTACATTCGACAACCTCAGAGCATATGACATCAAGCTCAACCCGGAAAAGTGTGTCTTCAGCGTCCCCGTGGGAAAACTGCTGGGCTTCATCGTCTCCAATAGGGGAATCGAAGCAAACCCAGCCAAAATCCGAGCTTTGTCACAATTGGCTAAGCCAACAGACCTTATACAAGTTCAAAAACTTGCAGGTTGCGTGGCAGATCTAAGCTGCTTTATCTCCATATTAGGAGAAAAGGCATTGCCACTCTATCGCCTTCTACGGCGAACAGACCACTTTGAGTGGATAGACGTGGCAACAGCCGGACTGGAAGAAATAAAAACCCTTATTGTGAGCAATCCAATCCTGGCCGCACCAAATGCCAGTGAAACGATGTTATTATACATATCGGCAACACAATAGGTGGTGAGCGCCGTACTGGTCGTTAAACGAGAATAGGACGGACATAAATTCCCGCTTCAGAAGCCAGTATACGCCAGTCTACTGTCCTTACATCATGCAAATCCTGGTACACTCATTATCAAAAAATAGCATACGCGGTCTTCATGGCATCCCGAAACCTCCGTCACTACTTCCAGGAGTGTTCGATCACGGTGGCCTCTGAAGTACCACTCAACGACATTATAAACAACCGTGATGCTACGGGCCGGATTGCCAAATGGGCCATTGAGCTCCTGCCATTTGACATTACATATAAACCATGTCTAGCTATCAAATCCCAAGTACTGGACGACTTCATCGCCGAATGGACAGAGGCCGAACTCCCTAAAGAGTACATCACATACTCCAATTGGGTCATGCAATTCGACGGCTCCAAAATCCTGCCAGGGTTAGGAGCGGGTGTCGTTTTAACATCCCTTACCGGAGACATCGTCCAGTACGTTCTCCAAATACTATACACAGACTCCAATAATGCAGCTGAATACGAGGCCTTATTGCATGGTCTCCAGATGGCTGTCTCCATGGGCATACAATGCCTAGAAGTGCATGGGGACTCAAACCTTGCAATATCTCAAATAAACGGAGATTTCAACACTAAAGATCCAAAGATGGTAGCGTAACATAACACAATCATAAAAATGTTGGCCCGGTTCGAGGGGCTCGAGTTCCATCATGTGGCTCGAGAAAGTAATCAAGCGGCGGATGTTCTTGCTCGTATGGCGCTAAGCGCGACCCCGTCCCACCTAATATCTTCCTGGAAAGGCTCTTTAAGCCATCTGTGGTGTGGGAGGGGAAACGACAATTCTAGTCCAGACCGAAACATAACCCCAGATTCCGGAAACACCGACATAACACCGTCGGTGCATCTTATCATGGAAGCCATTGCCCCATGGACCGAACCCTTCTTGGCCTACCTTAAGAGGAAGGAGCTTCCTGAGGAATAGAATGAGGCCCGCTGCATTATCCGGCGCTCAAAGGCCTACAAGGTTCATGATGGAGAGCTCTACAAGAAAAGCGCCACCGGAGTCCTTCAACGATGTATATCCGAGGAAGAGGGGCGGCAGCTCTTGGGTGAAATTCATGCCGGACTGGGCGGTCACCACGCTGCAGCTCGGGCCCTTGTTAGCAAGGCCATCCGTATAGGGTTTTATTGGCCAACGGCCCGAGCAGATGCACATGACCTTGTCCAATGTTGCGTCGGATGCAAACTCTTTTCCAATCAAAGCCATATGCCCCCACTACCCTACAAACAATCCCCATCACTTGGCCTTTCGCGGTCAGGGGACTCGACATGGTTGGACCCCTTAAAGGAGGAAGCCATTAGAAAAAATATCTGCCGGTTATGATGGACAAATTAACTAAGTGGGTAGAGGCTAAACCGGTCAAAACTTTTTAGTCTGGCTCGGTGATAGACTTCATATCTGATGTTGTGCACCGTTATGGTGCCCCACATAGCATCATCACTGACAATGGCTCCAATTTCACAGCTGACGAGGTAAAACCTGGTGTACTAATCTGGGTATTAAACTAGATTACGCCTCCGTCTACCACCCACAAACCAATGGTCAAGTCGAACGCGCCAATAGTCTTATTATGAGCGGCATCAAGCCCAGACTAGTGCGGTCTTTGAAAGAATCAGACAAGCACTAGGTTTAGGAGCTCAACTCCGTACTCTGGGGGCTGCGGACCACGCCCAATCGTACTACCGGGTACACACCTTTCTTCATGGTGTATGGTGCAGAGGCCGTATTGCCCTGTGATATTATTCACAAGTCACCTAGAGTGCGTATGTACGAAGAGAGAGAAGCCGAGATCAATCGGCAAGACAGCCTAGATGCCCTGGAGGAGGAACGCGATGTCGCAAAAGCCCGTTCAGTAGTTTACCAACAGCAGGCTCGAAGATATCAAAGCAGAGAAGTACGGGCCAAGACTTACAACATTGGCGAACTCATTCTACAGCTCCCAGAGGAGAAAAGGGACAAACTCAGGCCCAAATGGGAGGTTCCCTTCATAATTGACGAAGTTCTCACCGGAGGAGCTTACCATCTTCGCGGTGCATCAGACAATCGCCTCGAGCCGAACACCTGGAACGCAGCCAGACTCCGGAGATTCTATGCCTAGCGCTAAACCCCTTGTTCGTCTCCTCCTCCCCTAGAGTTTCCATTATTTTTTATCTCTTTTTTGATTACTTTCTTCTTTCCCGATTTAAAGCTTTGGTGTGGCTAGACCGCACACCATTGGCACATACATCTTTAAAAATGTACGCCACTTGTACCTGGGGGCTTCTCGGACAGAAGTTCTTGTCATTCCTTGAGCATCAAGCTCCTCACATATGAGTTTTTCGACATGTACCTTTTCTTTGCCATTATATGCATCGATATGACTTAAGTTTTGGCCAAGCTGGGTTGCCTGGCTCCTGTGCTTATGCCCTACGTTCCCGTTAGTTCGGCTAGGGCATACAGGGAGCACCTCTCCGATTGTTACCGTCGGGTCATCCGGATGTGTACCTCAAACTGGGTGAAGCCGAAAGCTAGCGTTCTTAAGGGAATATTCGGTCGGCGAATTAAAGATGATTTTTAAAGATCACTCCATTATGAACCCCCAAAAGTTACACAAACCGTGGATCTCACATCATAATTCGGACATGCGCATTAAATGCATGCACACCCAGGGAAAGGAACCCTTAATGAAACTATTCTCTCTGGAAGATGTTTCTTATGATATCAATGTAATATAACATAGCTAGCCAGATACAACTTGTCTGTTCAAGCAACTATGACCCCTATGCCTAGTTTTCCAGGCATACCCCGGCCTATTCGGCTGCGACGGTATTCGGAAACACTCCGCACTTTCGGGACCGGAGGTTGAAGCGAAAAAGTCTGCCATGACAAATGATATACAATTCAGCTAGATGAGGAAAGTACACAGTCACTTGGACTCGAAAACCTCCTCCTCTACACCTTCCAACAGGCAGTCTAACTTACAATCCTGTTGGGAATATTTGGTGGCCACCTCTACTTGGTCATATACTAAACTAATGGTAATTTCTTCCCCATTCGACCCTACGGGACCGACACGAGCCATGTGATTAGGATCTAGCTTGGTATATCGCGTCTTCACCATGGCCCAGGCTTCTCGCGCACCCTCTCGGCATGCCGATATCTTCCACAGCCGGATACGCCGCTGCGCTCCCTTGAACAGCTCTACCAGCTGCTCCATGCTTCCTGAAGGGGGGTCGGATGGCCATAAAGCCTTGGCTACACTCCGCAATGCTTGTCGAGCTTGCTTGTGCAACTGCGACAGGCCTTTCAGAAGATCACTCGATGATCCGGACATCTCCTCTTCAGGGCGGTTCATCAAAGTACCTTCAATTACAGCTATGTCAGCTACCGTTACCTCCAAAACTGTTATAAAACAAAAGTGGCCACATACTAAATATGCCGCCTCACAGCTTCTTGTTCTCCTTCACAGAGTCAGCTAGCTGAGCTCGCACATCTTTCAGTTCTTCACCTAGTTTGGAGTTCGAGTCCTGGAGTTTCTTTTTCTCTTGAACGAATTTTGTCAATACATGCTCGCCCGCTGCTAGTAGCTTTTTGTCTCCACGTTCTTTGCTTCAAGCGGCGTCCAGTTGCTCTTACACTTGGTCTAACGGCCGTACACAAAGATTAGCATGCAGATTCGCACTATCGGTGTATCATTATGAATTTTTGATAGAAGGAAACATTACCGGGAATGCCTTGTATTTCTCCAATTCGGCATTGGCAGGAAGCAGCCAGTGCTGACACTTCCCCAGATCCTGAGCTAGCTGGGTGTGCTTCTCCGTAAGCACCTGGTCATACGTTGATCCTTAAATCAGTTGTTTCAAGTCCTTTAAGTCCCGGGGGCTACTGGCATATGGTTATCATAGTCAGACAAAATAAATTTACTTGCACATCTTTGAAATGTTGCTTTGTGGCCCTGTTAATCCCATCTCAAGTAACTCGGATGTACGCATCGGCCAAGTTGAAGGCATTAAACGACTCTTCTGAAAAGCCAGGGTCTTGTAAAATGGCCTGGCGGTACCGATGATTCATCGCACTCTCCACTTCCGAGTTGGTGATGGATACATCATCCGAGTCCTCGGCCGGAGGACGGTCCGGCTTCGCCTCTGCATCGGCCCCCGTCTTCATGGCAGTATTTGAATCCTGGCTGTGGGAAGTATGGCCACTCGAGCCTCCGGATACGGTCTAGCGCATCTTTCTCCTGACACATGAATAACAGGAAGGTCACGGTTGGACGTGACTGCTTAGGTGTAGGTCGGCGAATTCATACCTCTTCGATGAGGGCACGGCCGTATCTTCGTTTGCTTTCCTCTAGGAAGGCTCGCCCGGAGTGGGGGACGCTCTCTTCGGAGGTACCCTTGGAGTAGTACGGCGCACCGAACCCTTCCCCTTTTGAGCACAAGATAGTGCGGTGGGTAAGAAGGAAGGAGAGATCTCTTGTGAATAAGGTGTGTTCGGATCACTTACGTGTGAAGCTGGAAGAAGACCAGGGTAGTCGTCGATGATGGCCACTTCTGTGCCATCATAGCTAGTCTGGTAAAACATCCCCTCTGCAAGCACCACAAATATATCTGGATCCTCTTCGAACCCGGGATCGAGCTCCCAGTTGTGGTCCTCCGGCTGTGGGGCAGGACTATAAAATCCCTCGGTGACCTTTCGCGAGTGCTGTCATAAGGAAACAAGCTAGAAGTTTATCAAAGGCAATTCGGAGATGGAAGAAGTAAAAACAAAGGGGTCGGGCCTTACCCAGTTGGGAGGGTTATACATAGAGTACTCGTCTCTACATTTCATGTGGAGAAATTCCTTTTCCTCCCCTTTGAACAGTTCGGCTAATCTCTTAGCCAAAGCGGCAGGGGTATCCGGACCTTTCCGGCCGCAGCGAGATGCGTCATCATCCCCATTGTATTGCGACATAGGAAGCCCTCTGTATTGGAGCGGATGAACCCCTCACGCTATGGAAATTGCCATAACCTCGATTACTGTGAGTCTAGACTGGGTGAGCTCTTTTATCCTGCTCATCAGCTCATGAACCTCCGCGCCGTCTTCCTCTTCAAGACTCCGGGGACGCCAACTATGGCGTTTCTTCAGCGGGACACGCGCAAATTCAGGAAGACCCTTTTGAATCGGGACAGGAAGCACAACGTCCTCTATATAAAACCATTCAGAGGGCCATTCGTCAGGTGCCTTCCTTGGTGTGCCGGATGGATATCCGGTATTGGCGACGCGCCATATTTCGGCTCCGCCCACTTCAAATATTGACCCTTTGTGATTGTGCGGGACGGGACAGAACAACTTCCTCCACAACTCGAAATGAGCCTCGACGCCAGGGAATGTTTGCATAAAGCGATGTAACCCGCAATATGCAGAATAGAGGCCGGAGTGGAGTTGTGCAGCTGGAGGCCGTTGTATTCCAGAAGCCCTCAGAGGAACGGATGGATTGGAAATCCAACACCTCGTAGAAGGTAGGGGACAAAACACACTCGCACCCCTCCAGACTGATTGGGGAAGTCCTCTGCCTCAGTCCCCTCATTGAAGAAAGCTAGCCCCGTTCGAACAGGGACTAGATCTGCATGGGGAAGGAATCCATGCGTTTGCAACTTTGTCAATCAGCTATGAGACATGGAACACCTCTCCCACTCGCCATTCTCTGGGACGGGATGAGCGGAGGAGCTGGGAACACTAGTCATGCTAGAATGGTTTCTACTAAGCAGTCTCTGGGGATTTCTTCTGCGTAGCGCTGAATGGATCTGGGATCCAATCTCTTTAAATAGGCTCTCTTCCTCGCATGGATGGGGTGTTATTCGCAAAAATACCCTGACTTTCCACATTCACTTGACACATGGAGGAAGAAGATTATTCAAACGCGCAGAAGCCAAGGAGGTGACATTGGATCAATGGAAGAATACATTACTTGGGGATCAGTGAAGGGGGAACCCGCCTTGCAATGTCAAAGACAATATGTGTGCCGAGCACCTCTGTAACACCCCAGATGTAACTTTCCCAATTTGTACTCCAACTCTTGCCATTTCCGGCTTAAGTTAATCTATTATCTCGGGTTTGGGTCTTTGTCTCCGTGTGTTGTTATCGTTGTCATGCATCTCATATCAAGTCATCATGTGCACTGCTTTTGCATACGTGTTCATCTCATGCATTCGAGCATTTTCCCCATTGTCCGTTTTGCATTCCGGCGCTTCGTTCTCCTCCAGTGGTCATTTCTACCTTTCTTTTGTTTGTGGGGATTAAACATTTCCGGATTGGACCGAGATGTGCCAAGCGGCCTTGGTTTACTACCGGTAGACCGCCTGTCAAGTTTCATATCATTTGGACTTCGTTTGATACTCCAACGGTTAACCGAGGGACCGAAAAGGCCTCGTGTGTGTTGCAGCCCAACACCCCTACAATTTGGCCCAAAACCCACCTAAGTCTTCTCCATCATCTAGAGCATTCGATCACAATCGCGTGGCCGAAAACCGCACCTCATTTGGACTCTCCTAGCTCCCTCTATGCCTATATATAGACCCCCTCCTTCAAATTCGCAGTTCCACTCTCCCCCCTAACCCTAGATCCATCCACCGCCGCCGCCGGACGTGTCCGGAGCGGGCCGGACAACGTCCGCCGCTGCCCGCGCCCTCTCAGCACTCGCCACATGGCGCCGCCAGCACCATCGCCACCGTGGCCCACCCGGCCCGTGGGAGGCCCTCCCGGGCCCGGCCGCCGCCTCCCCGCTAC